>NW_023596545.1:7148810-7231652 GCF_011947565.3 Pollicipes pollicipes
TTTTTATCCATTGATGATTCCATACGCAAACTGAATTCGTTTTTGTATCTACTATGCAACTGACCCTTGGCACACGACCCTTGGCAACTGACCCTTGGCACCCCACGCGCGCAGTACATGATATGAAGAAATGCGTACGCACAGATATTAATTTTGATGACTTTCAACGAGAACTAATGCCGAAAGCTGCACAAAGAGGCAAGGATGACGTTTTATGTTTGAACAACACGCGTGACGTGCGCGCACGAGGACAGGCCGGAGGCCACCACAACGCCCGGGTTTTGAATCTTCAGGTTTTGGAGGGGTGCGCGGCCGTTCCGTTGATGACAAAGTTAAAGTTGGCTGCTTTTCAGTTTTGTTTGGATGCAACGAAAGAGTTCATGGGTTCCTTTCATTTTGGGAAGAGCTAGCACAAACCACGGTTTGTTTTTGAGGGCGTCAAGATCCGGCCCATCAGAACGCGCACAGCCAAGGCACATTATATCATCAGCGAATGAAGTGGAGCGGCCATGTGTCAGCTATCTAAACAGATCATAAGTGAACAAAATGAAGAGAATGGGACAAATGATCGAGCCCTGGGGCACGCCGCACGACATCGGAAGGGAGAGCCATCCGCTACGTACAATCTGCTCGCACCCACTCCTAAACTAACCAGTGCCGGCTACGTTATACCGAGACAGCTAAGTGAGAAGGACGCCAGCGTCGACGCTGCTAAACGCCTTCAAGAGATCGTTCGTTCTCACCGACGATATCAATTCGTTGGCGACGTCGGTGACCAGGCGCTCGACAGCGCCGCACACGGCGTTCTCAATAGAGCGCCATGCTCTGAGCGGCATGCCCCGGGGACACGCACGCTGGGATGGGCTCAGTAGGCCGGTCGATAGCAGGTACCTGCTCAGTTGGCTACAAACTACCAATCCCAGAATCTTGAAAAGCACAGTGAGCGGGGATATAGGGTTGTCACTGGACGGCACGGCTGGGTTAAGCATCGGTGCGACACATGCCGTCTTTCATTGGTCGGCAAACGCTGGTCGCAAAGTACAAGCTAACAAGTGCGGTCCAATGACAGCGTAGCACTGACGCGCAGCTGTAAGCGGCACCTCGTCCAGCCACGCTGCACACGAGAGCACTCGTGCGATGAGCGCACCGAGACAGCTCCGGCAGCGCCACCTTGAGATTGAGCTGGAAGCCTGCAGTGCGAACAGAGGGCGGTCACCATGGTTCTTGGTTCGTCATGGTTCTCGCCTAAATAGTTCGCTGAACACCGGGGAAGAGATGAGGGTGTCATTGCTGTCATTCTAGCGACACGGGGTGAGATCTCCTGGTCGATCCGGAGGCCATTAGGACATATAATATCACATTGTTCTCCTCCCTGACACGGGAGGCCTTCTGCCCTGCGCAGCTGGCTCCGGATAAGCACAGGAATCATCACTGACTCAACAACATCCCTGATCACCAAAGGTGGTCCAATAATTGTCACACAGGCTCCAGTTCCCTGTTTTTCTGTTTTCGTCAAAAAATATTGAAGAATCCCTGAACGTAGATTGCAGATGAAATGGGGTCCTAAGCTTGCAATAATATGGCTAATGCATGCTCGTCTTAAAATGTTCAAGATTCAGCCAGAGTTGATAACTGATGAAAACTATGTGATATGGTTTTGAACATACGCGCTCGCAAGTCACAGCAACAACAGTCTGAACGCCCGGCGTTGCAGTCTCCATAGGCCGAGTGGCGTCGGCCTGCGGCTGTGACACTAAGCGATGTCCAATAAACAAATGAACAAGATGACGCACCTTAGGAAAAATGGCTTGTGAACTAGGTGAGTCGGCATGTATATTTAAATGTGGTGCAAAAATAAGCTAGACACAACCTTAATCTGAAAAGTGTGTGTGGGGGGGGGGGGGGAGTTAACGCTGCTGCCCCTCACCCCACCTTGAAAAACGGGAGGCATGCCCCCCCCCCCCTGGCCACACCCGCTCCTACGCCCATTATGTATTTTCAGGAGCACTCACAATTGATGAACATAATGGTATAGTTCACCGTCCGCTTTCTTAATTTCTTTTTTTCAGTTACGCTGAGTGGTTATGAACAGAGTTCGTGTCCGTGGATAGCAGATGGCAGGGTGGTGGGAGAAGGCATGCATTAAATCCCATATCCAGTTGTATCAGCTGTTTCCACCATTCCCCCATCAGGCCGCACAGTGAGCAAGATCAGGTCCGGTACGCCGGATCCTTCAAACAGCCATGCCAGAAGACTCAGCAAAACCTGTGGCACCACGATTTTGCAAAAGATGCGAGTAGGGAGGAAGGGGTGGGGGTGGGTGGCGGAGCTCAGCCAGCACTCAGTGAACCAAAGGAAGCCGCCATTGGTGCTGAAGTAAAAAATGTGGTCTAGAACTATGCTTAGCACGCGCCCGCGTGGCCGGTTGAATACCCTTCGCTCGGGTGGAGGGTCAATTTGACCCCGTTCAGGTCTTAGAGCTACAAAAATTAGACACCAAACTCATGTAGTGTGTTGGCCTGGACGTGAACTCACTTGTGACACAATTTGAGGTTCCCTGGTCGTGACCCTCGGGTTAAGTACTGTCAAATAGTGTTAAACTCCAGATCGGTGCCTAAAGTACCCTAGACCTTCTCATCCAACCACCGTGAGCCTAAACGCCTGTTTTAAGAAAAAGGTCACAGGCGCTCATTTAAGATAGTGACCTTGTGTGACTTTTCGGAGGTCATGGCGACCAAAAACATACAACTGCTTTGATCTTTGCGTTTGAACAAGCGTCATGAATTATGCTAGGCAATATGTTCCTAAAAGCAAAATGTTGGCCTGGATCCATTTTAATCAGTGACCTGTTCTGACCTTTAAGAAGTCTATGGTGGATGTGTGATGCGGTTCGCGTTATCGATCAATTCAAAATGAGCACCAGAAACTAGCCCGTACAGCAAGCTCTTGAGTAGTAAAACAAGTTGGTTTCCATCTTAGCCCGACCGTTATACCTGACCCTAGGTCAATGAACTTTGTCAGCTCAATTGTTTTTTTACCTCGGAAACAACCACAGATGTAAGGCTTCAACTAATGCTCCGTTGTTGCATCAGGCTGATTACCTGCAAATTGCCTTCGCTGAATCCATGGCCCGACTTTAACCTGCCGCAGGACAGTGACCTTACAAGGAACATCTAATTTTTTATACTAAACGACCCGCGATTAATTGCCTACAGCTACGCCACATTTGGCGTGGCTGTACGGCGCCGTTCGGAAATCATTCCGGAAAACCCTTTGGAGGCGCGGGGGGGGGGCGAATTGACCCCAAGCCATCCGAGCTCGTGTTTATGGTGCTCAAACCACCGGCATAAAATGCACGTCTGCGTTGGCAACCGCAGTCCAGTACAGAAAATTAGATGTAGCATAAGATAACTACAGCATAAACGAGGCGGAAGTGTTAGCTATAACATCAGAAGCATTGTCAACAGGCCACAAACGGGAATGGAGCAACAGGCAAGCTTTACCCGGTTTGAATGTTTCGGCAGATTGCATGAGTGGAACAAGCCGTTGTCTCACGTCCCAAACAGCGTTTATCGTTTCATGCCGTCACGTAATTGGTATTATAGTCCGTTTTCCTTGAAGAAAACCAGTCGTTGTGACAATTGGCTAGCGAAACCTCATCTCGGGCTGAGCGTAGCGGTATGCACTGGTCACCAAAATAGCACAGCACTGTCACGCTTCAATGATAAAAAACGGCCCCCCGTTAGGTTAGGTTAGGTTAGGTTAGGTTAGGTGAGGTGAGGTGAGTGAGGTGAGGTGAGGTGAGGTGAGGTGAGGTGAGGTGAGGTGAGGTGAGGTGAGGTGAGGTGAGGTGAGGTTAGGTTAGATTTGGTTAGGTTAGGTTAGGTTAGGTTAGGTTTACATAATGAAATCCTCGCCCGGCATATTGGGTGCTCCGATCTTTCTAATGGGTGCCTTCTCTTGGGTTTGCGGGGTTCCTGTGCTTGTAATGGGGCCGAGGGTGGACCATGATCATTTCTGGCCTCCTGTCGACCAATAGTGCGTGATGTTGACTATCTTGAGCCTTTTACACGTCAGATGTTTTCTCCTACGTGCCTGAACGCTGGCCCTGGTAGGAGGGTGGCGGGATCATACAACCCCGCCAAAGTCTTTGAGAATGCCTCTCCGGCATGTTCAGCGGTTGCATCCAAATTTTCAGTAACCTGTGAGGCACCCATTTGTATGTTTGAACACCAAAATCGTGTTCCTAGCTTTCTGGTTTTAGAGCAGTGGCGGTTTTGGGAAAAAAACTGCACGGCGATATACGGCCGACACGTGCGGCGGGCAGCAACCAACGATGCCGTGGAACGCGCGCGGCGGACCGATATTGTCACATCGACGTAGCGATACGCCATACCTGCCTGCTCAAAACATAAAAATACACCGCCGTGCTCAAAACGGAACAAGAAATACGTCTGTTAAAGTTTTGGGGCTCCGCAAAGAACTGCATTGTATGTATAATGCTGCAAAGCTTAAAAGGTGCAATTCTCTGGAAAGTACGACCTTGGACCTGCCATAATGGGCTCAATTGTTAAAACAACAGCTTAAAAATTAGTAACAGTCGCGATGTGCCATTGAGATCAAACCAATGGTGTTTCTGCCAATTCTGATTGCAAACGCGAGGGAGTTCGCATACCTCGCCCATCAGTCCGCGGTAGAAAAACGGCGAATCAGGGGGAAGATTACGGACCATCCTTTTGATTTGATGAAAATCCATACAAGACTCGAGAACAACGTAAACACGCGCATGGTCCGCCGATGACGTCGGCAACGATCCTTTCATATTAGGCCCACTTGTCGAGGGCATATTTTCAGCAAAGTCGCTGCGATACCCGGGGCCGTATTGCCAGCAGAACACATGTCACACATGCCAGTTCAAGACCCTGAACAAACCGGCTGTCCGAAGAAGCGTTAGTCGTGTAAAATCTCCCGTGTCAGGAATGCATGGAAGAAACCACAGTACCAGCAGCTTTCTATTGCAGAAGGGAAGAACAATTGCGCGCTAATAGTGTCACTAGCAATAATACGCTTTCACGTTAACTAGCGCTGGATGCCACAGCTACAGCGGAGCGGCCGATGATCTTCTGTTAAGGAACCATCCTGGCCGACTGTGATGATTGATGGTGACCTATGGTGAGGTCTGAGGCTCGGCCCTGGTAGAATTTAGTCCGAAGGCATTTCAAAGCCTCTGACTCCCCTCGCCAGATCAGATGTGGTGGGTGATAACCTTCTTGTTTACAACTGTTACTCCCCCAACCGTTCGCTGCGCCAGGCGGGGGAGCTGCACAGGCCGCCACGCCCGGAACGGTCGCGTCGGTTCCCGTGCGTTGGCCAAACTCTATGAACAGCATGACTGCCCGCATGCACCAGGAATCTTTTTGGGGTTAAAGTTTTGTTTGTTGCCCGGCGAGCTCCCGTCGAATCGATAAGGTTTGGTTATTTGGTTGTTGATTTGGTGATTAATTCGTAAAGTGGGCAATGAAATAGAGGTACGTTTTCCGGAAAGTGCTCGAACCAGTCCCCATAGCTGGCTTAGAGGAGTAGCAGCAGTGAACTGCTGGATGTATGCTTGCCAAGAATGACGTTTGGCTTTCCTTATAATTCGTCTGGTTCGAGCACGCTCATAATTTCGGGCAAGAAGATGAGGTACATCATGGTGGCGACGAAAGCAGCGGAAAGCACGTTTCCGACGCGCAATAGCGTTCCTAACTTCGGTCGTCCGCCATGGTACCGGGACGCGGCGTGATGGGGTTTTAGTCAGTGGAATTGTCGCGGTTGCTGCAGCATGAATAATATGTGTAACAAGGCCAACACCCTGCTCTGGTGATTCATGACAGAATCGGTTCACATAACACAGGTCTTGAAATTTGGCCCAGTCTGCTTTTCGTAAATTCCAGCGGGGTATGGATCGCAAAACTTCGTCAACGGTTGCGTCAAAAGTGGCGTAAAGTTTAATTGGAAAATGGTCGCTGTCGTGTATATCTCCCTCAACAGTCCAATCAAAGTATGTCGCTATTGAGGGAGAGCACAGCGACAGGTCGATGGCTGTTTCTGTGCCAGTGGGTAAGTGGTGATGAGTATTATTGCCTTTGTTTAGCAGGACTAAGTTGTGTGTATCAATAAAATATTCAACCAAATGTCCTCGGCGATCACCGGCTTGGGTGCCGTTACTACAAGCTGGACTGTGAGCGTTGAGATCGCCGAGGATGAGAAAAGGGTTTTGAAATTGAGCAACGAGCTGGTCAAGCTGCCGTAAGAGCTCCGTATTATTATAATTTGGTGTAATGTATATTTAGCATATATCGATGATACGGCCATGCGGTCGAACTGAACATGCAACAGCCTGAAGAGGTATGTTAAGAGTGAGTGGCGCGTGTGTTAATTCTCGACTGATGTACAGCGCCACCCCACCTTGGCGACGCTCACCGTCCGTGGTGTCACAGCGATATAAAGAGTAATTTGGCATTTTAAAGTTATATGTGTCGGTGGGACGAAACCATGTTTCCTGTACGGCAATGATGATTGGAGCTAATACTGCAAAAAGTGCTTTCATTTCGGACCATTTTGAAATGAGACCGCGACAATTCCACTGTAAGATGAAAGACGTTTAGTGATGAAAGGATCCATTCCCACCAGCTGATGGGAATCGCCCGAACGAAACAGACCGAGGCCGTCCCATCGCCACCCTCACCGATGGACGGGACCGGCGGACTTCGTTCGGGCGAGTTTCGACCGGTGTTGTGGTGGGGGGAGGGGAGGTAATGTTCGTGTGGTGGCCAGAGGGTCCGGGCCGCCGACTGTTCATAGCCGGGGGGCTAGAACGCCGGACGGCCTGACCCGCACGTGAATCACGCACAGCCGGTGGGCTGGAACGCCGGCCAACCTGGGGACGGGGGCGCACGGGCGCCTGGGCATCCGAGCGGGCATCCGATGCCAACCCGCGGCAGGGCGAGAGCAAGCTCCAGTAACCCCTCCAATGTTCAAAAATGAGCTCAATATTCTGGTCCCCATGTAGGGGACGTATCAGATATGATGCTGATCAGAACAGATTTGTATTCATAAAGGTCATGTTTCATTATAGGAAATGGCAAGAAGACAAACGGATGCGCTCAGGCTCTGCAACGCATTTACACGCGACAAGGTTTTACAAAAAAAGCCATACTTCCATGATCCCATGGCACGGTGCAGCGTGCCGCCAATGAGGTGAGGCACTGGCTCACCCTCCTCCCCATGGTGGGCAGGGGAAGGGGGGGGGGGCGGGCCGTCGGCGGGAGCCGCATCCCACCCCGTCAATGCTGCATGGATTGCAGGCCTTAGGACGTCGGCGACGTCACCGCAGCCAGACGGCACGTGCGCGTGCCGTCTGGCTGCGCCGGCTCGAGGCGTGACGCCAGGCGAGGAACGCCGGTGGCAAAATTGCGACCACACGATAAGGCCGCAGTTGCCCAACGCCTACGGACATTGCAGGGAACTGGCAAACCCACAGCCGGCCGGCCTGCCCAGGTAACAGGCGGGTGCTACACACCGGAACGCTACACAGTCCGGGGTCACGGGAAGCATCTCGTGTTGATTCCATATGATTGCACTAATGCACAGATCAAATAATAATCGGTGCAGCACGTGCACACGCGCCGCTAGCAGAAAAAGAAGGGGGATGTCTTGATCATTGTCACTTAAATACACCAACACACCGATTCGATGAGAATACGTAGAACATAATTCAGGAAATGGGGCATCGTCTCGTTGTGATTGTCATTCGATTGCACCAATACACGGAACAAATAAGGATCAATTGCACCCACACAGTGGGCATACAACCCTAAGGGGAGGGACATCTCGTGATGCCGTGATTACACTAATACACAGATCAAATAAAACACTAGGACAAGGGGAGGGGCGGCAGTACTACACTTTGATCTGAGACAAAATGCCGAGAAGCGATGCAGATGCAACTGAAGCTAGGTGCATTTGTGTCGTGCCGGCCGCCGTCGTTCTGGAAGGCCGACGTGCACGCGCCTGGCCCCGTGCGCCGGGTCGCCGGCGACCGCTCCATGGGCGCAAACCGTCGGCGACCTTCGACCGTCGACCTCGGGCTGCCGCCAGCCGGGGCCCCACCGGGGCGTTGTCGCAGCGGCCACCTGCTGCCGCCGGCTCGCCCCCGGACTCACCGCGGTCCTGCCTCAGCGAGCGGCTCGAGCGAGTCGCCGGCCTCCTCACCGGCCGGCGGCCGCCGTCAGCGACGCCGGAGCCGCCACCAGCGGGGACACCACGTCGTCCATCACCGCTGGCCCGACTGGGCAACGCCCTTCAACGAGCCGGCCTCCACCTGGCAGGCCTCCCGCCGCGGAGGCCCTCGCCGACGACGCCAGACGCCACATCACCTGCTTCGTCGCCGGCGAGTGCCCCAATGCTCCCTGCACGCGCCTGTGCGGCCGGCCCGAGCCGGCCGTCCCTTCCCACGCCGCCGCGCATGTCGCCGCCGTGCTACGGTCCGTCCCCCGAGGTGGCGTCCCCCGTGTGGGGAGACTGCTCACCGGTCGAGCGGCAGCGCACGCCGAGTCCGCCGGCGTCTCCGGCGCCGAGTCCGGTGTCGCTGTCGCCCCCGCTGGCGTCTCCCGGCGGCCCGCCACCTTGGGCGCCGCCGCCGCCGGCGGCGCCGTCCCCCTCGACAGCGCTTTCACAGTGGCCGCCCGTGCCGTCGCCCGCGCCGCTGCCGCCCATGCGCGCATGTGCGTGCGCGGGGTCGCCCGTCCGCGTCCCCGCGCCGGCCCAGCGAGGGCACCCACCGCAGCGGGGCCCAGTGCGGTGGGAGCCAAGTGACGCAAGTGACGGTACGGTTCGCGACGACGGAGTGGCGCCCCGCAAGCGGCGGCTCGCGCTGGAAGCGGAGAAGGGGCCTCGCCGGGGTGCGCCCACGGTGGTCCCCGCGTGCCCCCCGGGTTCCTCCCGCTGCTGGCACCACAACTGACGTCACCCCTCCGCACGCCTGTCGTCGCCCCCAGTGCCCCCCCCCCCCCCCCAATGCTAAAGTGCATTGGTACGTGCATGTGGCGAACTCCTGTGCTTCTTGGGAAACCAGAGGTACGGGGTTTGAGTCCCCGCGGTGCCCACCCTTCCTGCCAGGGTAAGAGGCATGTGACGCCATATAGCCTCAGCAGCTAAGTGAGTCGTAAAGCAACAGCGAGGACAACGACCTGTAACCTATCTTAATGTACATACAAGTGTGATGGTTTTGTTTCCAGTTGAAGTTATAACTGCACCATTTTTGATAAACTTTTACACAACGGTAACTTTACAATCCAACTTTTATCAACGGTCAACTTTGTCAGCCTATGGATCAATACGTTGAGAAAGCAACGGCAATTGGCAAACAGTGCTGAGCAGCGCGTCCAAATATGCGTTAAGTGCGTGTAAGTGGCGAGCAAAGCACATTTTAAAGTCACTTGGCTTTTTTTCTATAGTTCCTTACAAAGTTTCTTGTTGGTTAACACGATTTTGGAACAAGACAACCACTTGCGGTTCATCGTACCTTATAGGTACGAGCAATATCTGCGTTATGTAAGAAACACAATAAAAAGTTAATTTGGATCACATAGTAATGTCGAACTAAAGATAAGGAGAAAATCCTGTCAGATTTAATTTTCCTGAAATACGCGACCAAAAAATATACGTCGGAGTCGCATAGACTTATTTAGATGTTAAACACTTCAGATGAAGTATTTGGAATACGTGTGTCTGTAATCAGCTGGTTGGTTTTATAAACTTTTAAAGCTCCCAAGAGTGTACAAAAGAAAACGGAAAAAGGGATTTTCTCTCGTAATGTAACATTTTTTTCAGTTTCGCCTGCGTTCATTTTCGTCCATGAATGTCTAAAATCGGCCGGTTTGTGGTACTCTTGTCAAAACAGGTTTAACGCAACACCTGTGCAGAATTTGAAAACGGAAGTGTTTTGGGGAGTAAAACGATCCGAACTCATATCTCTCAAACAAACGAAAATAAAATGATCTTTTTACTTGGAAACGATGTAAAACAATGCTACCACTTGTTGACTACGTTTTAATCACCGGATGGAGACCAAAATATTGGGGGTAATCATTTCTTTCTCGAACAAATCATAAGTTTCCAAACGCGACTTTTTCATCACAGAATGAAAGCTCACGGCCCATTTAGCGTGTAAATGCAACGGCAACTGTTTTTGTGCATGTGAACAGCTTCTACAGCAATTACAAAATCTACATCGAGTGCTGTTTGTGAGTGTTTTTTCAACTGACTGAAAAACTATACATGCGGTATTTTTTAAGTTGCACAATGGTGTTCGCCGTGCGATTACGCGTGTAATGACCTGTAATGCGAAATAATTGGACCACCGGAAACATATGGCATTCATGATGCGCGCAAGCTTCAATGGTTTTGTTTCCGAGACCCGCTCCGTTTGAAAGCAGATTGCACCAGCGAAAGATTGAAAATGATGGCCCAAACATTTAGTGCCGTTGTTGTCAGCACTTTGTTGCGAGGAAAGTCAAAATTCAGCAACGGCCGTTTTTGGTCTCAATTGAGGGTCAATAACAAACTCAGCACGAGTAGCAAGCGGATGCATGTTCCGTGCAGGTTGACGCGTTTAGCACGACATGGCCATTTTCAACATAATTTAAGGTTGGTTGTACCTAACTGAAAACCTATCGGCATGGATAGTGTATGTCACACGACAGCACGGAAAGGCAATTCTGCATTAAAACATGTGTAACGCAACACCTGTGCAGAATTTGAGAACGGTCGTGTTTTGGGTAGTAAGACGTTCCAAGCTCATATATCTCAAACCAATGAAAATAGAAGGCTGCGTTCTTGAAAACGATGCCAAACGATGTTACCAGTTGCTGATTATGTTTTTTAACACCGGGTGATAACGAAAAAATTTGAGCGTTGCCATTTTTTCGAAAATAATTAACGTTTGAAACCGCGATGTTTTTTACCGAATGAAAGGGCATGGTCCATTAAGTGTGTGGATAAAGCGGCAGACGTTTCTGTGCGTGTGAAGCAGTTTCTACAGTACTTGCAAATTCCGCATCAAGTGGGGCTTTTAAAGTTGTACTTTTTTAATAAAAAAACTATACACGAAGTAGTTTTTTAAGTTGCACCATCGTTTCCGCCGTGCGATTACGCGTCTAGTTACCCATAACACAATAATTTGCACCACTTAAAACATGAAGGATTCTTGATGCACGCAAATTTCCATGATTTTGTTGCTGGGACCCGCTCTATTTGAAAGCAGATTGCCCGTGCAAACGATACACAATGGTGGAACAAACATTCAGTGGCGTTGTTGTCAACATGCAAGTGAACACAAATCTCGCCGCAGCCAATTTGTTTCAGAAACGTCGAAATTCAGAAACAAATGTTTTTCGTCTCAAATGAGGGCGAATGGCAGCTTCAGCGCATGAAGGAAGCGCATGCATGTTCTTTGCCGGTTGACGCGTTTTGCACGAAGTTGCCAGTTTCAAAATTTGAAGTTGGTTGTACCTAACTGAAAACCAATCGGCATTAAACCGTTTATGTCGCACCATAACACGGGAAGGCAATTCTGCGTCAAAACAGGTGTAACGCAACACCTGGGCAGAATTTAAAAACGGCAGTTTTTTCGTAGTAAAACGTTCCGAGCTCATATCTTTCAAGCCAATGAAAATCGAAGTGTGCTTTTTTACAACCGATGTAAAACGATGTTACCAGTTGTTCTAGACATTTTTGATGACCGGGTGATAACCAAAACAATTTGGGCTTGACGATGTTTTTGAAAAGAATAGAAAATTTCCAAACCCAATTTTTTCGTTACAGAATGAAAGGGCGTGGTCCATTTAGTGTGCGTTGTGCGTAATCGCGATGGAAAAATTTCCTTTTTTCGAAAAAATGGTCCCCCAAAATTCTGGTCATCACCCGGTGATCAACATTGTAGTCAACAAGTGGAAACATCGTTTTGCATCGTCTGCAAGTAAAGGCAGCCTTCTATTTTCGTTGGTTCAAGAGAGATGAGTTTGACACGTAATACTACCCAAAAAACGGCCGATTTCAACTTCTGCAGAGGTGTTGCGTTACGCCTGTTTTGACGCACAATTGCCTTCCCGTGCTAAGGTGCGACATAAACTGTTCAGTGCCGATAGGCTGTCTGTTAGGTACAACCAACGTGAAGTTTTGTTGAAACATGGCCACCTCGTGCTAAACGCGTCAACCGGCACTGATCAACATGTATCCGCGTTGTTCTCGTGCTGAATTTAATGTTTGCCCTCATTTGAGACAAAAAGCGGCCGTTTCTGAACTTTGTCTTTTTTCGCAACAAAGTGGCCGGAGTGAGATTTGTGTTCACATGCATGTGGAAAACAACGCCACCGAATGTTTGTTCCGCAATTGTGTATCACTTGCATCTGCAGTCTGCTTTCAAACAGAGCGGGTCTGAGAAACAGAACCATGGAATTTTGCGCTCATCAGTAATGCTGCATGTTTCCAGTGGTGCAATCATGTTTTATTATTGGTCATTCGACGCGTAATCGCACAGCAAACATGATGGTGTAACTTAACAAATTAACACATGTACAGCTTTTAAGTTATTTGAAAGAAATACTACTCCAGGTAGAGTTTGCTTGGTGCTCGAGGTAGAGTTTGCAATTGCTGCAGAAACTACTTCCATGCACAGAAAAACTTGCCGCTGGATTTACACACTAATTGGACCATGCTCTTTCATTCTGAAAATAAAAAAAATAGGGTTGGGAGTTTTTTTACTTTTTTCCCAAAAATGGACCCCAAAACATTTAGTCATCACCCGGTGATCAAAAAGGTAGTCAACAAATAGTGCCATCGTTTGATATCGTTTTCAATTAAAAGCAGCCTTTTTTCATTGGTTCGAGCGATATCATTTTGGAACACTTTGCTACTAAAAAAACGGCCGTTTTCAAATTCTGCAGAAACCTTGCGTTACACCTGTTTCGACGCACAAGTTCGTTCCCGTGCTATGATGTGACATAAATTGTCCAATGCCGGAAGGTTTTCATGTAGGTACAAAAAACGTGAAATTTTGTTGAAAAATGACCATCTCGTGCATAACGCGCCAACCGGCACTGAACATCCGTCCGCTTGGTAGTTGTGCTGAATTTGATATTGTCCCTCATTTGAGACGCAAAAACGTCCGTTTCTGAATTTTGATTTTTTCGCAACAAAGTGGCCGCGGTGGGATTTGTGTTCACTTGCATGTTGAGAACAACGCCATTAAATGCTTGTTGCACATTTTGTATCGTTTGCACTGGCAATCTGCTTTCGGACAGAGCGAGTCTCAGAAACAAAACCATGGAACCTTGCGCGCATCAAGAATACTGTATGTTTCCAGTGGTACAATCATGTTTTATTATGAGTCATTCGACGTGTAATCGCACGGCGAACACGATTGTGTAACTTAAAAAATAACGCATGTGTAGTTTTTAAGCTATTTGAGAAAAAAAACACTCACAACCGGCGCTCGATGTAGAGTTTGCAATTACTGCAGAAACTGTTTACATGCACAGAAACACTTGCCGCTGCATTTACATACTAAATGGACCATGGTCTTTGATTCTAAAATGGCATACACCACTGCAAACATGCAGCATTCTTGATGCGCGCAAAATTCCATGGTTCTGTTTCTGAGACTCGCTCCGTTTGAAAGTAGATTGCTCTTGCAAGCGATACGCAATGGTGCCAGATATATTCAGTGGCGTTGTTGTCAACATGCAAGTGAGCACAAATCTCGCCGCAGCCACTTTGTCCCAAAAAAGTCAAAATTTAGAAACGTACGTTGTTTCGTCCCAAATGAGGGCCAACATCAAATCCAGCACGAGTACAAAGCGGATGCATGTTCTGTGCCGGTTGAGGCGTTTTGCACGAGATAGCCCTTTTCAGCAACATTTCACGCTGGTTGTACCTTACTGAAAACCTGTCGGCACTGGATAGTAACATGCCAAACCATAGCACGGGAAGGCAATTGTGCGTCAAAACAGGCGTAACGCAACATCTGTGCAGAAGTTCAAAACGGCCGTTTTTGGGTAGTAACACGTTCCAAGCTCAGATCTCTTGAACCAAGGAAAATAGAAGTCTGCTCGTACTTGCAAACGATGTAAAACGATGTTACCACTTGTTGACAACATTTTTGATCACCGCGTGGTTACCTAAAATGTTATGCGTGACCATTTTTTCGGAAGAAATGAAAGTTTTCCAAACTCGATTTTTCCATTCCAGAATAAAAAAGGCATAGTTTATTAGGTGTGTAAATGCTGCGGCAAGTGTTTCTGTGCGTGCAAACAGTTTCTGGAGCAATTGCAAAATCTACATAGAGCGCCGTTTGTAAGTGTTTTTTCTTCAAATAACCTAAAAACTATACATGCGTTAATTAATTAACCTACACCATCGTGTTTGCCGTGCGATTACGCCTCCAATGACCTGTGATAAAACATGGTTGCGCCAGTGGAAACACACAGCATTCTTGATGCGCGCAAAGTTCCATGGTTTTGTTTCTGAGACCCGATCCGTTTGGAAACAGATTGCCGGTGCCAACGATACACAATGGTGAAACAAACATTCAGTGCTGTTATTGTCAACATGCAAGTGAACACAAATTTCGCCGCAACTACTCTTTTGCCAAAAAAAGTCAAACTTGAGAAACGAACATTTGTTCGTCTCCATTGACGTCCAACAGCAACCTCAGCGCGAGTACAAAGCGGATGCATGTTCTGTGCCCGTTGTCGTGTTTTGCACGAGATGGCCATTTTTCAAGATAGTTTCACGTTGGTTGTATCTAATTGAAAACCTATCAGCACTGGACAGTTTATGTCACACCGTAGGAGGGTAATGCAATTTTGCGTCAAAACAGCTGTAACGCAACACCTGTGCGGAATTTGAAAAGGGCCGTGATTTAGGTAGTAAAACGTTCCACACTCATATTTCCTAAAACAATGAAAATAGAGGGCTGGTGTTACTTGCAAACGATGTAAAACGATGTTACCGCTTGTTGGCCACATTTTTGATCACCGGGTCACGACCAAAAGTTTTTGACGTGAACATTTTTCCGAAAAAATGAAATTTTACCGAACTTGATTTTTTCAATACAGAATGAGAGGTCATGACCTATTTAGTGCGTAAATGTGGGGGGAAGTGGTTTTGTGCATGCAAACAGTTTCTACAGCATTGTCAAGGTCTACGTCTAGCGCCGCTAATGAGTGTTTTTTTCTCAAATAACTTAACAAATTAACGCAGGTATAGTTATTAAGTTACTCCATCGTGTTCGCCGTGCAATTACGCGTCTAATGACCCATAATACAACATGTTTGCACGACTGGAAACATACAGTATTCCATTTTTTTTTTCTGAGACCCGCTCTATTTGAAAGCAGATTGCACGTGCAGACGACACACAATGATGGAAAAAATATAGTGTTGTTATCAACCTACAAGTGAACACAAACTCTCTCAAATGTGTAAGTGTTTTTGTGCGTGCAAACAGTTTCTACAGCTTTTGCAAAATCTACATCAAGAACGGTTTATGAGTGTTTTTTCCCAAATAACTTGGAAAAGTAACGCATGTATAGTTTTTAGGTTACACCATCGCGTTCGCCGTGCGATTACGCGTCTAATGACCTAAAATACAACATGATTGCACCACTGGAAACATACAGCATACTTGATACGCGCAAATTTCCATGGTTTTCTTTCTGAGACTCGCTCTGTTTGAAAACAGATTGCCGGTGCAAACGATACACAATGGTGGAACAAACATTTAGTGACGTTGTCAACATGCAAGTGAACACAAATCTCACCCCGGCCACTTTGTTGCGAAAAAGTCAAAATTCAGAAACGGACGTTTTTTCGTCTCAAATGTGGTGCCAATAGCCAATGCAGCACAAGTATAAAGCGGATGCATGTTCTGTGCCGTTTGACGCGTTTTGCACGAGATGGCCATTTTCAAGAGAATTTGACGTTGGTTGTACCTAACTGAAAACCTATTGGCACTGGACAGCTTATGTCACGCCATAGCATGGGAAGGCAATGCTGCGTCAAAACAGGTGTAGCGCAACACCTGCGCATAATTTAACAACGGCCGTTTTGGGGTAGCAAAACGTTCCAAACTCATACTTCTCGAACCAATAAAAATAGAAGCCTGTTTGTACTTGGAAACGATGTAAAACGATGTTATCACTCGTTGACTGCATTTTTGATCACCGGGAGATGACCAAAAATTTTGGGCACGACAATTTGTTAGAAAAGTTTCCAAACGCAATTTTTCATTACAGAATGAAATGGCGTGGTCCACTTAGTGTGCACATGCAGCGGCAAGTGTTTCTGTGTACGCGAAGAGTTTCTACACCAATTACAAAATCTACATCGAGCGCTGCTTGTGAGTGTTTTTTTAATAGCTTAAAATATATACATTTCTTAACTTTCCTAGTTACACCATTGTGTTTGCCGTGCGATTACGCGTCTAATGACCTATAATACAACATGATTGCACCACTGGAAACATACAGCATACCTGATGCGTGCAAATTCCCATGGTATCGTTTCTGAGACCCGCTCCGTTTGAAAGCGTTTGCGCGTGCAAACGATACACAGTGATGGAACAAACATTCAGTGCCGTTGTTGTCAACATACAAGTGAGCACAAACTTCGTCACGGCCACTTTGTTGCCAACAAAAATCAAAATTCAGAAACGGACGCATTTTCGTCTCAAATGTGGTGCCAATAACAAATTCAGCACGAGTATAAAGCGGATGCATGTTCTGTGCCAGTTGACGCGTTTTGCACGAGATGGCCATTTTTTCAACAAAAAGTATCGGCACTGGACAGTTTATGTCACAGCACAGCAAGGGAAGGCAATTGTGCGTCAAAACGGGTGCAACGCAACGCCTGTGCAGAATTTGAAAACGGGCGTTTTTTTGGTAGTAAAACGTTCCAAACTCATATCTCTCAAACCAATGAAAATAGAAGGCAGCTTTTACTAGCAAACGATGTAAAATGATGTTACCACTTGTTGACCGCATTTTTGATCACCGGGTGATTACCAAAGATTTTGGGCGTGACCTTTTTTCCGAAAAAAAATGAAAATTTCCAAACGCAATTTTTCATTCCAGAATGAAAGCGCATCTTCCATTTAGTGTGTCAAGGCAGCGGCAAGTGCTTTTATGCATGTAAACTGTTGCCGGACAGGTCGGTACTGCCAGTATCTGGCAGTATCGAATTGCTTGATAGTACCGAAATTCCGGTATTTTTGAGCTTTTTGGTGAAAAAGTGTTCAAAGCGCTCCGGAGGGGTTTCAGATCGTTTTTGGCGTCGGAACTGGTAGGATGGTTTTTCGACGGTGTGTTAAACAGTTGTGTTTACGAGTCGGAAAACCACCTTCTCCATACGCACACTTCTTCACGGTGGCGGCGCCTGGCGACCACCGCCGCTCCCCCGCCACCCCGCTGGGTAATCGCCGCGGCGGGCAAGAGGGGACTGGTCACCATTGTGAGATCCGATCCTTTGGCAAAAGCTGCCGGGCCTTGGAGGTGGGCGCGATATCGCTGCCTGTGCCCGTGGAATGCTTGTAACTGAGCAGTCCGGCACCAAATACTTTGCAGACTGCCAACAGCCTGCTCAAGGTGCGTGTACCTTGAGTGCGTGTTGCGAGATACGTCGCGGAAGGCATACAACTTATGGCAATGGGTGTACTTAAGTCTTGTTTGACTTTGCGCTTTAGAAATTGAGTTGGATTTATCAAGCCAGGTCGGCATTGCGTACGGCTGGTCGTGTTTTGCATTTACTTTGCGGAAACTGCCGTTCCATTTCGTAAAGATCTTTCTACGCTCTTCCGTTATCTTAGTCAACGTCCAGAGATCGAGTGCGTTATCAGGCGCCCCCAAACTGGTATGAATGAAACTACTAGCAAAGCTGCCCTCGCCCGCCAGAAATAGCTGCAATCCAACGTGGTCGGCGTCAATGGTATGCAGACAGGGGGACGCGGCCCCAGCCGTATCGCGGCACACCCCGCGGCACGCCGCGCACAAAAGGCGCCCTCCCTCTTGTGGCGGGCGGGCTCGGCCCGGCCCCGACCGGCGAGTCGGACGGCTCCGAGACGCAGGACCTTACGATACCTTTAGCGTTTGCACTTGAGAAACGAACTGCTTGCTAGTTCGGACAGCTGGCTTCGCAATGTTGTATACTGTACGCAGCTGCGCTTGTGTTGAGCATAAAACGCTAGATTCGTGGGCATGTGGGCTCTCCTATGCAGATTGCATATCTATTACCTGCGTGAAAGCCTTTTTCACGTTAAGTTGAATCACTGAAAAGCTTTTAAAAGTTCAAGTGTTTCTGGGAGGTTCTACTATACACTAAACACTCTGACAAAAAACGGTTTCCATGCAACTTCACTAGTATGCATAAGCAGGCCTTTTGTATCCAACTTAGATTATTTGCATGTCAAACAAGCCTTTTAATCATGTCAGAGACCCTACTCATACTTGTAGCATTTGTAGTTTGAGAGGTGTTGCACGATAAATATCATTAATTAGTTGCAAGTCCCTTGAAGCTGTGTGTATGTTATGAATGATCACTCGACATTAAATTCATTAAGATGTGGTTTGGTAACAGCAATGGCGTCTTACGCTGGTGCAAGCCAAGCCCTACAAGTAATTTCATTGCGCAGGTATAATACTTCGGCATGCAATCAGCTAGAAACAATGCCTTTGGGCCGAATCCTACCAACAGGTTATTTGTCACCCTGATATATTTCTATAACTATACGAGCCAGCATTTGCATGAGTTGACGTTGAAAGCTTCTTGTTTTTCGGTCAGTTAGCATTTTATGCATGCCAGATGGAGCCGGTTGTTTGGCTCAGTGTCAAGGCCCAAAAATAGGGATACAGAACCTTAGCAAGAGGGACCTAAAAGAAGCCCTCTGACTGACGTTTCAGGTTATGGCACTACGGGTGGGTGGGGGCCGGGTCCGAGTCCAGTCGTGCCGTTGATCTTGGGTCCTGCGGGGTTCTCCGGTCCCTCTCCGAACGTCATCAAACAAAGGCCGTGACCGACTGGGGACCACTAGCCGAGACATATCCTCTGGTTACGCACTGTGGGCCCCTGGCCGACAAGGGGCCCATTCACTGTTTCAGAGACCCAGACCAATGTCAATCGTGGCCCCTGATCTTGCTCCTGTTTGGCAAATGGCCCCAAGGTTCAGGATGGCAGGGAGCCATCTGTCTGGTGTTCGCGGTCTCTGGCCGAGTTAGACATCCGCATTGACTCGGGGGGTCCTTAACGGTACAAAGGGACCTCTGACCGATATTTCAAGTTATCACCCTACGGACCACGATTCTTTATGTGACCTAAAACCAATCTTGCGGGCCGATATGCCCTTCAGCCAGGCCCTTGATAGTCTGTTCTGTTGGGCCGCCCGGGTCCCTCTTCGGCCTCACACACTGCCCTTGGTCGCTTCGGGTCCATTGCGAGTTTGGGCCCTCTGTTAGGTACTGGGTACCACTGATAGATACAGATGCACCAACCAGTATAAATCACTCGGTTCCAGCTTTGTAGCTGATGGGAAGTGGGCCCTCTGGCCTTCTTCCCACGGTCCGTTCCTATCCTAATTCGGAGCGGACTGTGTAGCACTGGTGGTGCCTGACCGGCATATAGACATATATTGGCTCAGGATGCCCCTGATCGGTACAAAGGGCCCTCTGACTGTCATTCAAGGGTCGGTCTCCGCAGGCCGGCACACCTATATAGCACACAGACAAGTCGTTCGCACTCTTAAACCTTCCAATCGAGCCCTCGATCATCGAACCCATGGGGTCCTCCATCCCCTTTGGGCCTCCTACAACATTGCCTCAGACCGATTTGGTGCCCTTTGCCAGCACAGGGTCGCCGTTGGCGCTGTGGGCCTCGAGCAATGTAAATCGTTGGCTCCGTTTTTCAGCTGCTTGAGAAATGGGCACTCCGGCCCATGCCGCCACGAAGCCGGCTGTGCGTTTCTCATGGTGTTTGATCCAACACATAGCCTGTTACCGACCCAGGGGCCCCTGATCCGTACAGGGCCCTCTGGCAGGCATTGAAGTGACCGGACCTCCGAATGGCCTTTTGAACCCTTTCGGCCCTCAAGTTGGACGACTAATCGTGGGTCCGAGGGGACCTTCGGGCCTCTCGGATACGAGGTGTGGGCACATAGCCTAGTGCCCTGCCCTTCTCTGCCTACGCTGCTGTTTCAGAAGCAGCAACATTAGCCGCTTTTAGAGCTTCCAAATTCTATCAAATATTGAAAATATTGGCGACTGAAAAAACTCTGGCTATGCTAGCGATGTGTTCTGCCGGCAGCTGTACCAACATCGGCCCTCTCCCGAAAATGGGGATAGGGAGGGGCCCAGAATGGATAGCTCATTCACCATCATCTGGGCTCAAGTACGTCCCCCTCATAGGCCTAAAATAGGATCATCCCCTCCCAGGTCTTTTCAGGCCATATTCTCAGATCTAAAAGCAAAAATTGATCTTGCCGGACTTGACCTGTGGCTTGTCTGGGCATGCAAAAATGACACTTTTCAGACCCAACGTGTGCCATTTTTTAGTCCAACCAGAGTTGGGCTCATCCCAGGCCTAAATGATGAGAGGTGCCTTTTCGGCACATGGGATGTTTACCTTATCAGCTTAATAAATTAATCATGGAGCACTGGGGCACACGTCTCCACTTTGGTCCAGACGGGCCCCAGCGTTCTTCGGGGCCAACGATCAAGGGTCCGACTAGGGATCCCGAAGAATTGGCCCGAGACTGTATCAAGGGATCCTTGCCCGCGAATGTCCATCCTTGCGCCTATTGCGCTGATTGGTGGCCCTTGCGGGCAATGAGGGCCGGTCAGTTGATTCGCGACCACTAATTTTTAACAGTGTTTCCAGTGGCGGCCTAAAGCCCATTTCCAAATTCGGGACCATTTTGGGGCCTACGATTGTGGGTCACAGGATCTTTTGCATTGGCCGCGATCCCTTAGGCAATTGGGAACCGCTGTGCTGGTCAGGGGAGGGGGGGGGGATGGTCAGTACGTCTTACAGGGGACCCCGTGTCGGCAAGGACCCCGAGTCAGCAATGGTTCCGTTTTCTGAGTAGGGACAGGAATGTGACCCCGAATGTCAGAGAGTCTCTAAAATTGACCAGCCCGACGATAATGAAAGGAGGAAGGATAGATGGCAATGATTAGCGATAAGACAGTGAAAGAGCACTGTGTCGGAATGGGCCCAAGAATGAACGTCGCTCTGGACCTCCACCCCATTTCGGTCAGGGGCCGAATGAGCTGAACTGGAATCATCTGCCAATTATTGAACCCCTGTGTCGGTAAGCAATCCTTTGGCATCAGCGAGGCCCATTACGTCCATCCGGAATCAACTGCTCCGCTATGAGGGCCTCCCGCGCCAGGGAGGAGACCAATGCAATGTGCATCCCTCTGTGGTCCTCGTGGTCGACCAGGGAGCCCCAGCCACTGTGTCTCCAGGATAGTAGCCGTCAAGTACCCCGGTTGACAAGTTTGGACGGAAATCCCCTTCAACATATGACTGGGAAAGGCAACGGGGTTACCTAGTGTTCTACTTACGGGGCCCAATGTCTACGAAAGGTAAGGAGTCTCCTTAGTATTGAATCCACTGTGCCCCTCAGCGAACAGTGATGACAAATGACGACAGCTGGACCCGGCGAAATATACTGGGCAAATCCGGTTATTCATCTTGGTGACTTTTCACCAGGAGCCTTTATCCAGCTGTGTGCCACCCCCACGCTCTCTTACCAATGCCTTGGCCTTCGCTCTGTTATAAGATGGACCTTGCGGGATCTCTGATAGGCTCCTCTCGGAACCAAGCATTTAAATGGACCATTAGATGTCATTTCATGGTTGAAGATGAAGAGCGCTGCGAAGTCCAAGTCATACTGGTAACGCTTTGTATCAGCGCTATGTTTTTCCCTGCAATTTTCGGTAGCACCGTCGTCTTAACAAGCGCCATGGTACCTCCACTGTTGCGAATGAAAGCACGTTTGTGATTGGCCCAGCAGGCGGTAAGGACCTCTTACCGAGAAGCACATTGATTAAAATTTGAGCCATTGCGTCACTGTAATACTCCCATACCCAAAGCCAAAGTGTGGCTTGAAGAGCCACTATGGCGAACACCATAGGGGAGAAATTAAAGCTATGGTATAACATGTCGTTGAGTCTGCGGGATAATACACATGTCTTTGCACATCTTTTTGCCTTAATAGAGTGCTTCAAACCTTCGTAGCAGTTACTACACTTTGATAAATCAGTGCACTGCAAACATAAAAGAACAGACACGTTCGAAAGCAGGACCAATGAAATTTCCTTCTTTCATAATGGTACGCGAGAGGTTAAGTGAGATTTCCACCGCAGGACCGGTCATAGGGGTGGTAAAAGTGTACCTCTTGTCGTCGACCAAATTTTTGTGGGAAAAATTATCGCCAGCAGCGTAATGCGATGTCATGTGACAAAATGGTCCTTTAGTCCATGCCCAGTGGCGTCATCAGTAATCAGCATATCACCGAAAGTCTCTTTCATCGCTGCAGTTTTCAATATCATGTACTTAACCGAAATGTCCAGTCATGCACTGTTCCTGAGCAAATGTCAGGATATGTGCTGCTGTTAGGAAAGCAGTTGTACGTACTCTGGACTGACAAGATAGCCCAATCACAACAGCAGTTTTCTTCCAACCTCGGGACTTAGAGGCCTCATGTTTGAGCTCGATCTACGGCTGGATTTGCTTTCCTCGATCCACCCCCCCCCCCTCCCCCCAAAAAGAACAATGAAGAACCTTGATAGCCAGGGCAGCAAAATGCATTGCAGATTCCGAAACAGCAGCAAGCGGCATAAGCAATGACGTCAAATATGGGGGGTCTCCACGAGGCTATTCTCCCCCTTATGAAAATATAATGTACGCTTCGAACCCTACTCAAGTCTACGTGTTGTCTGCCCAGACCAGACACGAGCGCTGCTAGACGGCAACTGTATTATCCCGCGAAGCGAGCGGGCGGCGCCGACTCCGGCGGGTGGCGCCCCAGGCAGTACACCGCCATTCGGGGCCGCGGCGTACCAAAGTGCAGCAGCACTGGCGGCGCGAGCAGGGGCGGTCTCAGCGGTACGCCAGTAACATCATGATACAAACCCCATCTCAACCGTCACCAAACTATTCACCATACCTTAGACATGCTCCAAGTCCGGCGCGACATGCTTTGAGTGGTGGGCGCCTTCTGTCGTGCCCGAACAAAGGTTGGCACTATGACAGGAACGAAACCCTACCTTTTGAATATAGGCCCCAGACAGATAAAACTACGTGCCATTGTTCTCATGATTAAACAAGGGACACACCTCTTTATGTTTCATGTAACTTCACTGCATGATTTCATATATATGAACATGCAAAGGTGATGTTTGATTGCCAGGAAAATTTGACGTTGAACTTGGTCTAGTGGGGTCAGTTAACAGCAGGAAAGGTCTTACCAATCATAAGATCTCACTAATGACGGTTCACCATTGGTTTTTTTGCGAGGCTTTACCTTCATTAGTTTACAAACAAACGTCAGGGAAACGCCCCGTCCCCATCCACCTGTCCCCGGTCTGAAATCGGCGAATCAGATTGAGGATTAAAAATTGTTGGCTGCCATCTTGTTAATCTATTTTATGTATGCTGGTGTAGGCATCTGCATTTCAGCTCATGAAGGCATCAGCTGCTACAGGAGAATGGCACATGTCATTATCAACATCCAAACATTTGTAGAAATTCAATGAGGAAGCCGGAAATTGTCATTTGCATGCAAGTTACATGCAAATTTAAAATAATCATCTGGGTATATGTAATTTTTGGCATGTATAGTGCAGGAGTAATGCAAACTGACTTCTGGGGGATAAGCGAATATCAATGTTGGGCTGGGCCCTCTCAATGCCGATTCCCTTCCCCCCAGCCAGCATTTCCAGCTGGAAAACTACAAAAAGATGAGATAAAAGCTTGCTATAACACAAAACCATCTCATCTGGACAAAATTTATTGACCATGGTCCATGGGCTACTATCTCCCCCTAATCACGCATGAAAATTAGCACTGCTGTCATCATGCTCCCACCACACAACCTATATTGATTTGTATTATCAATGTAGGCGGTATATATGGTAGGCTGTCCGCCTTTACAGCCTGTACTTAAATGTGTACAGTGATTGATTATGGTTCTATCAGGACATCTTTACAATTCAATGTTAGCAAAAACAGTAATGAAACACACCATATTTGCCTACACGCAATGCCACGCTAACAAGTGCCAAGAAAATATGCACATGAATGAGCACTGCAGAAAGGATGACTTCCAGAGCTTTCCTGTTACAGTACGGATGCTATCATCATGAAAAAGCTACATTATCTTAAGAGACAACTAAATGCCAACCTTTCACTGACCTCATAGGAGAATTGGAGCACAATACCATAAAACCACCTGCTGTATGAAGTAATGTTCTTGGTAAAGGGGGAGATGACAATGCAATTTGTACCCAGGTGCGGATCCAGAGAATGGCCATGGGGCCATGACCCCACCCCGATGGGCCGGAAGGGGCTCACTGACTCCGAGCAGGCCCACAGCCGGGCAAACAGGTGAAGTTTTTTTCAAACACAAAACGCAACAAAACTGGTGGGCTCTAAGCGGCCTAAAACAGTTGAGTGAAAGTGAGGGGCCTAAAAGAACTGAAAAAGTCAGTGATTGGAAAAACTGTGAGTCCGCGCTTAGGTCCGTGCTTGCCTGGGTGGATGGTACACAGTCCGCGCTAAGGTCCGTGCATGCCTGGGTGGATGGTACACACATCCCAGGATAAACCACCTTCAAGAATCGGGCTCTATCACGATCCATAGCTACCCTTCTGATTGGTTTCAGTCCTCATTCCATATCCTTTATAACTATATGTAGTTTATATATAGTGCATAGCACGGATCTAAGTCCATAGTTCAGGGGAGTGATCGGGAAAATGTTGGGCTCATTATGGAGTCCGCAGGCCTTACGCTGTTGCCAGCGCCCTACATTTCCACTTCCCGGGTGAATCCTATCGCTAAGGCGCCTACCACATTGCCCTTGATCTCTCTGAACTTTCTCGTGGGGCTCTGCGATGTTTTGGGGCACTACTGCCTGCATGCTTTGGCACTCTTGATCGATCAGGCTCTCCTCCACGGGTTTTCCCGATTCGCCTGATAGGCTGCACGCTTTTGCATATCGAATGTTTTTCTTCGTGGCCGCACATTCCAGGATATCCTCAGTTGTTCAGGGGTTCTTCACATTGGTCTTAGGCTCTTTCCACCTGCTCCGAGGGCCTTATGCTGTTGTTGGTGTTCATATAAGGTAAGGCACCAGGCCGCCCGAAGCTTCCGTTGCTCTCGGGCCCTCTTCTTTGATCTAGGGGTATTTCGCTTTGAATCATTTGCGAAGGACTCTTTACTTCTGTCGGCACAGTTTCTGTTCACTTGTCCGGGCACTGTTGGTTGCACAGGGACATTAATTCATGCACATTGGTAATGGTTAATTTTCCTTTGCTCGGAGGGCCCTGCGCCCTGGCCGTGGTCCTGTACTCGCGCCAGCCGCGACACTCCTAATCGTTTTGGAGCCCATCACGTTGGTCTTTTGTGCTTCTCGCTTGCTCTGAGCACCCTATACTCTTGACGTTGACGGGACGGGACGGGACGGAACGTGAGTTGACGGGAGCACGTTATTCTAATGAAACTACAAATGCGGCAAAAGAGAAGACATGGGTATGTTCTTGTCGAAGTTTCTTCGGAATAGACCCTTCAGCACGGCCCTGTCCGTTCCATTTCCAAGGAAACATGGCGTTCCGCAGGGGAGCGTTCTCAGCATTGCACTTCTTGTTATCATGGTTAATGACAACTGAATTATTTCCTCCACAAGTAGTGAGATCGTTTTTTGCCGACAACCTTACCATTTGGACTAGTGCATAAACTTCCGAACGACAGCTTCCGAACGACAGCTTCAGCTTTGCATAAGGAAATGGAAACATCAGCAGGTTTGCATGGCCATTTTACTACAGTAATACGCTCTTGTTATACATGTGTTATTATTCGCGTGAACGATAGTTGGAGTGAAGCAGCCTGATGGCTACAGCATGCCGCATGGCTGTTTCACAGTATCGCTTTTAATGAAGCGACGTACTTTCTTAGCACGCTGTTCTTAACTGTAAATGTTTTGAATAGTGCAATCACTTAGGGCTGTGCAAAACGCTTATTCCAGATGTATTTTTTCATTCCGCCGCTGTGATGGAATAAGGTTGCTATTGTATGGCAGTACTAGGGAATATAATAGTCTGCTTCCTACTGTGAAGTGTGGTTATCTGCATGTTGTAAGTTCACACATTACTTACATCAAGCATTCCATTCAACATAACTATAACCTGCAAATATGTAGGTGTTTATTAGCAGTGAGTGCCAATGCTGACTCATCCATGCTGGTGGAAAGGCTTATTCTATCAGCTTTTAGTTGATCATGGATTTACAACAAGCTTGGAGTTTCATCTGCCAATGGGACTTATGCATGATGCCGTCCTAACCATTAACCTTGCTTTTGTTAGTCAGCTTGTGCATCATTTACCTTTCGGATTAATTCATTTTTGTGTTGACAATATGTTGCTACAGCCCTAAAACTGGGGCGGGGAAAGAGGTGCACGGTGTGACAATAAGAACTGCCCTGCATGTCTTTCGCAATTTTTACTTTCCGTATGCCGTCGCATGCCCTAGTAATGCGCACGGTAAGGAGGCGTCTTACGAATGCTGTCCTCACCTCGGAACATGCGAAACATGAGGTTTAAGAGACTGTTTGAAAACATGGTTGAGACTACATTGGGGCATTCTTGGTTTTATTTCCCATACAAAATAGCAGTTTTATTTCCCATACAAAATAGCAATTTTATTTCCCATACAAAATAGCAGGAATATCATTTGAAATGCACGGGTGCCACGTCGCAGTGGACAAAACGTCGGGGTTTGTCGTCTCTTTACAACTATGGCGCAGCGCCGCGACAGGAACTGTCTGTTGCGTTTTGTGGCGTACTCTCGTGACATTTTTCTCACCAAAGGGTTATAACATTTAGTGACGTAAAGTTGAAGTAACAAAGAACGTCTGTGGCGTTCTTTATTATAACAGCGGCCAAGAGGTGCAAATAACCAATACAGTCCACGCACCCTTAAAGCTCAATAACTAACTAATTAACCTCGCTATTTGACCCGAGCTGGTATGGACTGCGGCCGGTGCCAGCGGGTGCGGAAAAGGTCAAGTGACGCTAAGGGGACGTGGAACGTGGACGTGGACGTGGACGTAGCCCACGTTATCGATGGAACGTGCACCGCCAGGCACTGTGGCAGCTTGGCTTTTGCTGTACAATTTTACTGTTGACCCATGATTTTACAATGCTGATGCTGGTATGAGGGCTCATTGGAAAAGCATCCCTTAGCGTACCCGTAGATGTATCCAACATCTGAATCTTTAAAAGGATAGAACTGGCCGAACTGGCAGCCGAATCGGCGATGTATGCCTTAAATCCATTGGCATGCCATGCGAACAGAACCCACCGCACAACCCCCTCTTCCGCTCACTTCGATTCCGGTCTAGCTTTACTACCACACCATTCAAAGAGTGAGCCGGTAGTCAGTCATCCTCCCCGCTCTGTCTGCTGCCGCCCCTTGGCTACCCTCGCCAACCCTGTCTGCTGTCGAGAGGATGCCCTGGATCAGAATTGTCCTGCCGCTGTAACTATATGTTGTGATCGTAATTAGGACCTCCTATTCCGGGCAGAACCGGGTATGTGCGGGCCGTCATTCAGCTCGCCAGTGCGACGCCCAGGAGCCGCGCTGCGCGTCCTGCACTGGCCCCCACCCGGCATGGGACCGTTGGGCCTGCCCGGCCTGGCTGGAGATCCGGGCAAACCTCAGGGAAAAACAAAAAAACAACGCTCCCTCCCGCTCCTCCCTCCTCGCGCTCCCTCCCTGGAGACTGGGGCCTGTCCCACGCCGGCGGAGGCGCACGCGTCCCCGAGGCGCACGCCCGACCGACCCCAGCCGCCCGGGGTGGGGTGGAGAGCGGACGTGTGGTCCCGTCCAACGAGCACCATTTGAGGGGCGCTCCCATGGCCCGCACCCTGGCCCGCCAGGCCTGGTTCCGGGCCCCTGAGGTCCGGTCCCCGGGCCACCACCCTCCGCTTCGGCCCCCTGAAGCTCGTTTCCCGGTCCCTCAGGCCAGAACCGAGACACCGTTGACGCCACCTCAGACCTCACGGCCGTTCAGCGGCACACGCTGTGCGCGCCCGAGAGCCTTGTCGGAACCGGGGTCATCAACGACTGGTTCCCCCCGGACCAGTCTGGGGGCAGAACCGTCAGGGTCGAGTCGGACTACCTCCCCGTCTCCTGAGAGAGTACCCCCGCCCCGCCCGCCCTCCCTCTCCCCCGCTCCCTCCAAGCGGACCCGCGCTGGCCATGCCCAAATGCGCCCCCGCACCGCTGCAGGAGCAGCAAGACGGCCTCGCTTCCCTCCCCAGAAAATAAACACCCCATGCAATGAATTCGTTCTCCAATGGAATACCAGGTCCGTAATATCCCATTGGAGCGAATTCAAAGAATACATCATCAAACATAAACCATTGATCGCCCGCCGTTCCAGAGACCTTTTTTAATGATTCTGATTCTACGAGCTATAACTTAAATATAACTTTAATAGGGTTATTTGGATATAGATTAAGACAGACGAGACTGAAGTTAAGTTGTGCGATTTTTATGTTAATTGCTCTAAGATTCAGATAAGTACTAAAAGGTACTCGATGCTGCAGTAGATTGCTGAACACATACAGCGCCGAGCCGCCACGGCGAGGTGTGTCATTTACGTTATTGGTATGGTGGCAATGATTTTATAACTTTAGTATTCGAAATCATTGCCACCATACCAATAACGTAAATGACACACCTCGCCGTGGCGGCACGGCGCTGTATGTGGCCAGCCGTCTACTGCACCATCGAGTGCACTTTAATACTTATCTGAATCTTAGAGCAATTAGCATAAAAATCGCACAACTTGACCTCACCTGTCTGAGTTTGGACTGCTATATCTCCTCTCTGCCTTTAACGATATTTGGATTAATGAAACGTTCCCTGACACTTGGCGCTCTAGCACTGTTTTCCCGATACTAAAACCTCGTAAGTCTCCGTCTGTTCCTTCGAGGTACCGCTCTATTTCTCTGTCAAGCTGTGGATCGAATTTATTTGAAAGAATGGTCACCGCTCGATTTTTAATTGTGATGAACGACGTTTTTAATGATTTGCATGAAATTTCGCCACATTTGAAGTATTCCCTTTTCGCTGACGACCTGGCGGTGTGGTTTACCCACCCCAGTGTCGATCGAGCAAATCGTTTTGTGCAATTTGCTCTAAATCACATCCACCAATGGTGTAAACGGTGAGGTCTTGAGATTTCACCGCTAAAATCAGCAGCACTCACTTTTTCTAAGCAGCGCGTAATCTTTTCGCCTCGAGCGCTTGTGAACCTGCATGGTCAACCCATCCCACTCGTCACCCAATTTCAGTATCTCGGGATCACCCTGGATAGCCGACTTACGTTCTCGCCCCATTTTGCCGACCTAAAACAGCGCCACACTCGGCGTACCGCCTTGATTCGACCGATCTTGGAGTTCAATGCCTTTATATTTGATGGTATTTCTTCCAGCAAAATTAAGACCCTGGAAACGGTCCAGAACGCCGCTGTCCGCGTGGCCACTGGCGCCCTCCGTACCTCCCCGGTGTCCAGCATACTGGCGGATGCACACATACCACCACTCATACACCGACGCAAGCAACAACTTCTGAGATTCTACGCGCGGGCAGCTGCCAGACCCACCCAGCCCACTTTCAAAACACTAACAGCGCCCACTTCACAATGCAGCAAGCACCCCACAATCAGCGTCCACGTAACACAAGCACAACGCCCATTTCAGCTGCCACGCATTCACACGCTTCCCTCGCCCCCACTACGCATGTTCTGGCTGGACATCCCAGCAACGATTCGGTTTCTATTTCCCCCCCCCCCCCCAAAAAAAAACGTACCGTTACAAATGCGGAGGCCCAGTCCCTACTCGCGGAATTTCGTAATGAATACAATGCATACACATACATTTATACCGATGGCTCCCGAGGTGATGACCGCACGGGAGCAGCGTATATCTGTAACCATTATACCAAAGCCAAACACCTTTTAGATTATTTAGGTCCTCTTCGAATGCCTACACAAAACCAAATAAGATAATTACATATAACAACTGAAATGTTACGAGGTTTTCACCTGTTCAATTGCCAACGAGGAGGTTTTCCTCATTGCCGTGAGGTTTTTCCACGCACAATTCGGCCAAAACGTGCTGGTTTTCCTCATTTGCAAGGTTTTTTTCCAAGCATATTTCGGCGTAAACGTGCTGGTTTTTCCCGATAGGTTTAGGAATTCTGGTTTGTTGTTGTTAGGACTTTTCCGGATTACACTACACAACACGGCAAGGTCGTATCGGACCGCTCCCCCCATTCAGTGTGGGGGAGCGACCCGGTTCAGGTCGCTGACGGACCTAACCGCTGAGTCGAAACCTTTGCTGCGATGAGGTGGTCGTTCGTCATCCAAACGTGTTGTGATGGTTGAATAAAATGAATGTGTGTGTGTGCCTCGTGTTGTACTTTGCATTTGCTACCGGACGAAATTAGCCGGTTAAGCGTAAAGTAGTCTACCCCTGTCGTTTGCTTTGCGCCGGATAGCACAAGCCGGCTCAACGTAGCATTTTTGCCTGGCCTTAAGCCAGAAGTAGGTTCCCCCAGCCCCGGCTATGACTTTAGGTCCCCGGGGCAAACAAAAAATGTCCCACCACCAACTGCCGATTAAGGGAAACGCTTAAGTTATATCAGGTGGCTGAGCGAATCGAAGAAGAATCTGTCTAATACGATCATCTGGGCCGCGACGGCCGAAATCAGGAGACTCGGCCAAAGAAGAAATTCCTGTTTCTGATCTAAAACACGTGGCAAAAGTGGGCAAACGAGATTGATAACAGCTTCGCAGAACTATCAGCAAGAGGTCAAGTAAAGAAATAGAAGGACACAATAATGGCGCCACCGTGAAATTCAACATGGTTCTTGACGTTGCGAAATGTAATTGCAAGTCGCAGTGCAGCTCCCCTTGTCCGAATGTCTTCAGAGTGCAGCAAGAAGAGGTTGCGTTCTTAAAGGACCAGTACAGGCACCAGCAACCTGCACTTGGGTCATATGCCCGGGCTACATCGGTGACTAGGGATGCTCGCGAGGTGCGGAGGATGGCCAGGTCTGACCATCCTCTACTTCGAAAGCCGCGAAGGCAGGACCAACACGAGCCACACTTAGCCGCCCGAATCCCATAGCAAACACGTGGCTATCATCGCTGAGCTAAACGAGCTACACTCCGTGAGCCTGCGGTGGGACGGTCACGTCAATGTACTTGGCTGTGAAGGCACGGCCGTCAACGCCGGAACGACAGACGGCGTGTTCCGACTGTTTGAGCTGGCCACCGAGCCACTTATGCGCTGGTTCATCTGCCAGCTGCATGGGAACGAGCTGAACCTCTGCCATCCGCTGCTGAGCCTGAGCATGGACGTCACGACCACGGGACCGAGCCCTTTACATGGACTCATTGGCAAGTTATGCACTGGAGAGGTCCGGGAGAGGGACGGTGTGACATTGAAGCCTATGCAGGGTCACGTGCCAAACCTACCAGTCGACCTGATTGAGCAGCTGAGCACCGACTGGCAGCTGCTGTACCTGCTGAACTGCCTGCAGCGTTCAAAATGGCTATGTCCGAGGCGCAAGAGCACGTGGCGAATTGGACCGTCGAGCCGTGCCAGTTAAACGTCAAAAGACCCTGCCAGTTAAACGTGAACAGGCACTATCCTCGAAGTCATAGCGATAAATATTTAAGCTCTATCACGTATCATTTGGTGTTTCACGTGCTCACTGTTGACCATGTACTTATTAGCGTACGTTGTGCAAAAGCATATCGCATTATTTGGTCGTTCGGTCACGCATGTATTGCGCCATATTGAGGCCTCTGATTATTGGCAAAATGACATACAGAAAATTGACGCAATAATTTTGGTATGACGTAGTGGTCAATGAGCAACAAACTGAACTTACCTATACGCGATTCTTTTCAGATGGTTGACACTAGCCGATCGCCTGCTCCTACCTTTCATCTCCACCGAGAAATCCAGAAGCGCTCTCAAGGACCTTCTCCGGTTTGTGGTTGGCCACTATGTGCCGGCGTGGGCGGCAATCAGGAATAAACCAGCTGCGACTTAGGCTCGCAGCACACACAACCAACGGTGCACCCAGTCCTCCAACGCAACGGGTATTAAGCCTATCCGGAAGGGCTGCTGCTGAACTTCATGCGGGGCAAGAACTGTGGTCCGCGAACAGCCGCTTGGGAACATGGCACCGTGCGTATACAGCAAACCGAGAGTCTTCTCCACATCAGGGTCTTCGCCACTCCCGCGACAAACTATGAGGCACACCGAGCTGCTACCCTGGCGCAGACCAGCCACACAGACCTCCCCGCGAGCCAAAGCTGCCGACAAATCTACGGTTCCCTTGGGTATCCCACGCCTTTTCATCCGGTCGCCACAGACGGGTTGGAAATGGCCGTGCCCACCGTCAGCGACCCGTGATCGCAGGAGGTCGGAGAAAAGGTGCTGCACACAATCCCCCCTCAAACGATGGTCACGGAGAGCCATCGCACCCAGGGCGGAGTCACGTCCCGGGCAGTCGGGGAGCTGTGTTGCCGACTTGTTGCAAGTTGAGTGCGGCGTCGCGCCGAGTCACGTGGTAGAGCGCGACCGCGCTTCGGAAACGCAGACGTCCATGCAGCTGAGGAATGGTGCCAGGCCGGCCAGGTTGCACGGCCTCCGGGTGCCGGGCCCGTGCGCTAGAGCAGGGCAGACAGCCGACCAATGGCCTGCCCGCAAGCGATGTGTGAATGCGACGCTGCCGACAGAGACATCTAGCCATGGGGCACGCAAAACTGTTCTGCACAGCCGGCGGCCATGGTCATTGTCAGACGTTTGGTCCGTATGGCGTTGGCATGTACAACCCTGTGATGCGTTGGCGTTGCATGTTGCCGGCCTGACGGCACGCGCTGTTGGTGACATGGCATCAGCCGGCTGGGAGCTGATGTCAATCATGTGTTTTCGCCGGCCGCCACAGAGTCGAAATTTGATGGCTGTTGTTGCTTTTTGTGTTTCTGTTTTGTTTGGGTGCTTTCCTGGTGTGTTTCTTCATTGTTTGCTATGTGATCGTTTATTGTGTTGTTGCCTCTCGCCATGCTCTGTTCGTGCTCGGTTTTGCGTCGGCCGAGACATCTGAAGCGATGCGTCTTGGCTGTGTGCCACCAGGGGTGCGCATGCAGCATAAGCGTAAAGCAATAACGGAACACATCCTGATGGCACATGCATTAGAGCATACTGATTTATTGACATCGCTGACAGCAAAAAATGGGCCGATCATGGATCTACTGCAATGCCAGGCCAACCCGCAGCCAGGCAGGAGCAAACTCCAGAAACCACAGTAATGTTCAAAAACCAGTTAAATATTATGGTCCACATGTAAGGGAAGTATCAGATATAAAACTGATCAAAACATATTTGCATTCCGGAAAGTTCATGTTTCATTACAGGAAATGGTAAAAACACAAACGGATCACTTTAGGCTCTGGAGTGCATTTACACGCGAAACAGTGTTTTACACAACAAACAACTCCGTGTTCTGCCGCTCGCCAACACTGAGCACCTATTGATAGTGACGGTGTGCTGTCACGTGGTCTGTGATCGACAGTCGGGTGACGTGACGAACAGCGCACTGGCGTCGTCGGCGCCGGTGAACGCTGCATGGGCGCAAACTGTTGGCGACCTCCGGTCACGCGCCAGTGTGCCGACGCAACCGCCACGCGTCTCGACCAACGGAGATTGCGCGCACGACTCGAATTGCAACAAGATGCTCTGCAATGTGTCATCATAGCTGGTGCTAATGCGCGGCGGGGAGAGCACTGCTCGTCGTCGGTCGCTAATCGCTGGTCGACTGGGCGCACGGGGCCAGGCGCGTGTATATTAGTATTTCATTTGATCTGTGCATTAGTGTAATCACCGCGTCACGAGATGTCCCCCCCCCCCCCCCTTAAGGTTGTATGCCCACGGTGTGGGTGCAATTCATGCTTATTTGTTCCGTGTATTGGTGCAATCGAATGACAATGACCACGAGATGCTGCCCCATTGCCTGAATAATGTGCTACTGATTGGCATCTAATCCGTGTGTTGGTGTATTGACGTGACAATGATCATCAGATGCCCCCCCCCTTCCCCTCCCCCTTCTTTTTCTGCTAGCGGCGCGTGTGCATGTGCTGTACCGATTGTTTTTTGACCTGTGCATTAGTGTAGTCATATAGTATCGATACGAGATGCTTCCCCTACCCCCGGACTGTGCAGCACTCCAGGATGTAACCCACGCCCGTTCACTTGGCTGGCCGGCCGGCTGTGGGTTTGCCCCTTCCCTGCAATGTTCGTGGGCTTTGGGTAACCGCAGCCTTCTCGTGTCGCCTCGGTTTGGCCGCCGGCGTTCCTCGCCTGGCGTCGCGCCTCGAGGTGGCGCAGTGTTGTGTCGTCGTCGCGCACGTGCCGTATGGCCGCGGCGACGTAGCCGACGTCCTAAGGCCTGCAGTCCATGCACCATTGACGGGGTGGGATGCGGCTCCCGCCGACGGCCACCCCCCCCCCCCCCGCCCTGCCCACAATGGGGAGGAGGGTGAGCCAGCGCTTCACCCCAATAGCGGCACGCTGTGCCGTGCCGTGGCATTATGGAAGTATGTTTTTTTTTCCAAAACACTGTGTCACGTATAACTACGCTCCAGAGCGTGGTGCGCATCCGTTTGTGTTTTTACCATTTCCTGTAAAGAAGCATGAACTTTTATGACTAAAAGTCTGTTCTTAGCAGCTTCATATGTGATACGTCCCCTATATGGGCACCAGAATATTGTACTGATTTTTAAACATTCGTGTGCTTACTGGAGCTTGCTCTCTCCCAGCCGGAGGTTGGCCTGGTTGGCCGAACGATGCCACATCACCAACAGCGCGTGCCGTCAGCACGGCAACATGCAACGCTAGCGCACCACAGGCTTGTACAAGCCAACGCCGTACAGACCAAACGCATGACATTGACCATTGGCGCCGGCGGTGTAAATCAGTGTTGCACGCCCTGCGGCCAGGTGTCTCTGCCGGAAGCGTGGCATTCACACATCGCCTGCGGACCGTCCAACGGTCGGCTGTGTTCCGTGCTCCAGCGCACGGGCAGCGCGGCCGTAGGCCGTGCGGCCTGGCCGGTTTGCAACCATTCCGCAGCTGCATGGGCGTCTTCACTTCCGAAGCGCGGCCGCGCTCTAGCACGTGACCCGGCGCGACGCCGCACACAACTTGCAACAAGTCGGCAACACAACTCCATAACTGCCGGCAACGCGCCACCACCGCAGACGCAGCACGACCAACCTGGCATTCGGCGCCCGGTGCAGCAGCCATCTAGCGGCCATGCTGGCACTAGCAGCGGCTGGGCGATTTTCGACCGTAGCGACGCGCGTGCCGGCGTCAGTTGCACGCTCACAGACGCCGCGCGAGGACGCGTTCTGCCGCTCGCCAACACTGAGCACCTATTGATAGTGACGGTGTGCTGTCATGTGGTCTGTGATCGACAGTCGGGTGACGTGACGAACAGCGCACTGGCGTCGTCGGCGCCGGTGAACGCTGCATGGGCGCAAACTGTTGGCGACCTCCGGTCACGCGCCAGTGTGCCGACGCAACCGCCACGCGTCTCGACCAACGGAGATTGCGCGCACGACTCAAGTGGCAACAAGATGCTCTGCAATGAGTCATCTTAGCTTGTGCCAATGCGCTGCGGGGAGAGCACTGCTCGCCGTCGGTCGCTAATCGCTGGTGGTCCCGGCGCACGGGGGCAGGCGCGTGTATATTTGTATTTCATTTGATCTGTGCATTAGTGTCATCACCGCATCACGAGATGTCCCCCCCCCCCCGTTCATGTTGTATGCTCACTGTGTGGGTGCAATTGATGCTTATTTGTTCCGTGTATTGGTGCAACCGAATGGCAATGACCACGAGATGCTGTCCCATTGGCTGAATTATCAGCTACTGATTCTCATCTAATCCGTGTGCTGGAGTATTTACGTGACAATGATCAACAGATGCCCCCCCCCCCCCCTTCCTTTTCTGTTAGCGGCGTGTGTGCACGGGCTGTACCGATTAGTATTTGATCTGTGCAATAGTGTAAACATATGGTATCAACACCAGATGCTTCCCCTTCCTCCAGAATGTGTAGCACTCCAGGGTGTAGCCCACGCCCGTTCCCTTGGCTGGGCGGCCGGCTGTGGATTTGGCCCTTCCCTGCCATGTTCGCGGGCGTTGGGTAACCGCGGCCTTCTCGTGTCGCCTCGGTTTGGCCACTGGTGTTCCTCGCCTGGCGTCGCACCTCGAGCCGGCGCAGTCTTGTGTCGGCGCCGCGCACGTGCCGTATGGCCGCGGTGACGTCGCCGACGTCCTAAGGCCTGCAATCCATGCAGCATTGACGGGGTGGAATGCGGCTCCCGCCGACGGCCCCCCCCCCCCCCCCCCCCCCCCCCTGCTCACCATGGGGAGGAGGGTGAGGCAGTGCTTCACCCCGTTGGCGGCACGCTGCGCCGTGCCGTGGCATTATGGAAGTTTTTTTTCCAAAACACTGTGTCTCGTATAACTGCGCTCCAGAGCATGGAGCGCATCCGTTTGTGTTTTTACCATTTTCTGTAATGAAACACGAACTTTTATGACTAAAAGTCTGTTCTTAGCAGCTTCATATGTGATACGTCCCCTATATGGGCACCAGAATATTGTACTGATTTTTAAACATTCGAGTGCTTACTGGAGCTTTCTCTCGCCCTGCCGGCGGTTGGCCTGGTTGGCCGAACGATGCCACGTCACCTACAGCGCGTGCCGTCAGCCCGGCAACATGCAACGCTAACGCACCACATGCTTTTACAAGCCAACACCGTAGAGACCAAACGCCTGACAATGACCATTGCCGCCGGCGGTGCATATCAGTGTTGCACGCCCTGCGGCCAGATGTCTCTGCCGGAAGCGTGGCATTCAGACATCGCCTGCGCGCCGTCCAATGGTGGGCTGTGTTCCGTGCTCCAGCGCGCGGGCATCGCGGCCGGAGGCCTTGCGGCCTGGCCGGCCTGGCACCAGTCACCAGCTGCATGGGCGTCTTCGCTTCCGAAGCGCGGCCGCGCTCTAGCACGTGACGCGGCGCGACGCCGCATGCAACTTGCAACGAGTCGGCAACACAACTTCATTACTGCCGGCAATGCGCCACCACCGCAGACGCAGCACAACCAACCTGGCACTCGACGCCCGGTGCGGCAGTAATCTAGCGGCCATGCTGGCACTAGCAGCGGCTGGGCGATTTTCGACCGTAGCGACGCGCGTGCCGGCGTCAGTTGCACGCTCACAGACGCCGCGCGAGGACGCGTTCTGCCGCTCGCCAACACTGAGCACCTATTGATAGTGACGGTGTGCTGTCATGTGGTCTGTGTTCGCCAGTCGGGTGACGTGACGAACAGTGCACTGGCGTCGTCTGCGCCGGCGACCGCTGCATGGGCGCAGACTGTCGGCGACCTCCGGTCACGCGCCAGTGTGCCGACGCAACCGCCACGCTTCTCGACCAAAGGAGATTGCGCGCACGACTTAAGTGGCAACAAGATGCTCTGCAATGTGTCATCTTAGCTGGTGCTAATGCGCGGCGGGGAGAGTACTGCTCGCCGTCGGTCGCTATTCGCTGGTGGACCCGGCGCACGGGGCCAGGCGCGTGTATATTAGTTTTTCATTTGATCTGTGCATTAGTGTAATCACCGCATCACGAGATGTCCTCCCTCCCCCCCCCCCCCCTCCTTAAGGTTGTTTGCCCACGGTGTGGGTGCAGTTGATGCTTTTTTGTTCCGTGTATTGGTGCAATCGAATGGCAATGGCCACGAGATGCTGTCCCATTGCCTGAATTATCAGCTACTGATTCTCCTCTAATCCGTGTGCTGGTGTATTGACGTGACAATGATCAACAGATGCCCCCCCCCCCTTCTTTTTTCTGCTAGCGGCGCGTGTGCACGGGCTGTACCGTTTATTATTTGATCTGTGCAATAGTTTTAGTTAGGTTAGGTTAGGTTAGGTTAGGTTAGGTTAGGTTGTGTTATGTTGGTTTGGTTAGGTTATGTTAGGTTAGGTTAGGTTAGGTTAGGTTAGGTTAGGTTAGGTTAGGGTAGGTTAGGTTAGGTTAGGTTAGGTTAGGTTAGGTTAGGTTAGGTTAGGTTAGGTTAGGTTAGGTTAGGTTAGGTTAGGTTAGGTTAGGTTAGGTTAGGTTAGGTTAGGTTTTGCTAAAATCATTGATTTGGTAGCCTTTATTGTTTACCACCTGCCTCTGAGAGCATCTCCGGGGTCGCGTACCATCACCCGCTGACCCAGAAATGTTTTGGTCTGGCCTGACGACGCTATACTAATTTCAATTGAAGACTTCAGTTCACAAGCGTCAACACGCGAGATATGGAACTGGATTTTCTACACGATCGCCGCTGGTGGTGTCAATTGGTATATTTTCAAAAGTACCTAGTAACTGCACTCTACCGGACCAATCCGCAGCGCGGAGCTCATCAAAACGCGACGAGTACACGAAAGATCATGAATGCGCACGCCTTCCGTTCTCGTACACACGGAACGTTACAAATACGCGACGGTTTGCCGAAGCCACCCCAATACTACAGGATAAACTGCGTGGCATTATGTGCTCTATATAAATGTAGATAGCAACAAAATGATCTTCGGAAAAATGCATAACGCGTCTTCTTGCTGGAAATGGGCATTCCAGTGTCCTAGTCATATGGGCATATACCTTTTGCCGTTTTTGAGGGTTGGGCCTTGCGCTTAATCTTATGAAAATGGGATTTCTTGGTACAGATTTCTTACAGACATATCTTTGTCACACGACCATACATAAATACGCTGCAAAATAAATAAACGCGTGCCGAAGGAAAATTCATGTCAGCTGGCAACACACAAATTGCCAGTAGCACTCGTAGCAACTACATCCTCCTTATACAGTGTACCAGAGTTCTAGCTCGGCCGCCAACGCCCACAGTCCACTACTGGGCGGTCACATCCACCGATCAGTGCTTTCATCGCGGATCAACCAATGGTGACGCAGAACATGCATATGACCGCGAACGGTTCGGCAAGAGCCTGCCGACCACGGCCCATCGACCCATCCCCGCGACGAACTTCACATCACATCGCTACGGTGATCGCCGCCTACGCCGTCAACTGGCTCACGCCGCGTCTGACGTCACCCGGCCGACCAATCACAGCCCCCGACCACCGCGGGTGAGTCCCACATGCACGACCTTGACGGAATGCCACTTTCTGGTTCAAGGAGCAGAGGACCGCCCGTGCGCTGATGTTCCACGGCCGGCCGATATCTAACAACGCTCCGTTTCATTCAGACGGAAAGTCCTCGAGACTGGGCTCTTTGGTGAAGCACATGATTTGCAGCTTCATATTGGCGCGGAACTTCTTCAAAAGTTCCTCCACCAGCCTGAGGACAAAACAGAGCGGTGTTAACACGTTTACATTCAAGAGGTTAAACGTGTTGAACTATGCTACGAATCACTGACGTTCTGCTGAAGAGCCTTCAAAGGCGTCGCCGCATTACACATGATAAGATGATAGGCTCTTTATATTCCCTGCCGGTCTGGTGGTTCAGGGACGGTACCGTGACCTGATTAGATAACAACTGGACACGATTAGGGGGCACCGAACAACACCAGCCGGAGCTCAATCGCCGGGAATCGCCGGGTGGCGTTACCAGCAGCGGCACCCCTCGGCAGGGACGGCGCCACCGATTTTGAATTGGGGGTAGGATTCCTCAGGGGGCCTCCCGGACAAAATGCGGTCCCCTTGCAGGGAGGCCTCCTGGGCAGTATCGTATTCAAGTTGGAGGGGCAACGAGGGTATGTGCCAGCTTATTAAATTGTTAAATGTATCATATTCAAGCAATATCCAAAATAGATACCTTCTGATTCTTCTGCATAGGGTCTCGCTTTCCTACAAGACCTCCTGTTCCCGAAAAGAACGTCCTGATGCACAGAGGGGCCTCCTCATCCAGAGCTTGATGCTTCCGATTTACGAAGAGGCCTCCAAATCTGCCCAGGGGGCCTTGCTATCCCAAAACAGGGCATCCCGATCCGGAACCGCGACCACCTCATCTATGAAAGGGCCTCCTGCTCCAGAAATTGGACCTCCTAAAAATAGAGCTTGCCTCCTTACCCAGAACAGGGGTCTCCTTGTTCCTAACGGAAAGGCCTCCCGAGCCAGGTAACAGGGCTACTGAACATAGCATGGGGTCCACTGATCTATAACACGGACATCTTATGCCTGAAGGTGGCCTCATGATCTAGAAAACGGATCTCTTGATGTAGAGGTGTATTCTGAGTCTGATTCATTTCTCGCTAGCTGAGCTATGGGAGCTCCTTGATCCAAATCATGGCAATCTATGGGTGGCTGGAATACCTAAACATTGGGAAAAGGGGAACTGCCAAAAATTTGAGTGGGCGAAAATACTCTTGCCCCCTGTTTTGCCTGCTAGCCAGAGGCGGGGCAACTGCCTCCCTTGCCCCCACTCCTGCTACACCGCCCCTGCCCCTCAGGGAACGGGGCTGGGGTCCGCGCGGCTCCGATGTTGTCGCTTCCCGGTGCCATCCCTGACCGCGCCGGCGTAAGGGGACCGCTGGCTGCCGGCCCGGCGGCCCTCCAGACGCGCGCTCACCGCTTGTCGCCGGCCGGGTCCTGATGGTTGGGAAGCGACTCCGAGGCCTCAACGAACGATAGCCTGTGGAGGAGAGCGGCACCGAGCGTCACAACCGTGAGCGTCACACCACAAACGCACGCACGTCACTACTCTCAGTTACCAGCCGTTTTTGTCATCCCGAAAACAGTCGTTGAAACTAAGAGCACAAAAGCGATGACGAAAGTCCCGCATTCTAGACCCTGAAAATGCTTCCCACAGCCGGTAAGCGAACAGGTTGGCTGCATGTACCTTGTCACGTTGAGTTCCGGATCGAGCGTTCTTCGTTTGATTCTCAACTACCCATCTTTACCCAGTGTTAAAGGACCAACACCATGAGATATTAATGACATGGGAGGCTGTGACAGTAATACTTAACACGCTTCCATGCACCCACAGGCGACCAAGAAACAATCACTGATATCCTTACAGACGGGCAAACCCGAGAGTACAAGATCTCCGCTGGCCGACCGCGGCCGGCCGCGACGGCGGGTGGGAGTCCCGCTCAGGCGCAGCGCAGTGTATCCGCACGGACCAGGAGTGAAACAGCCGCTCGTCGAAGCCCCATGTACTGCACCAAACTGACCTGACCCGACCCCACTGGGCTGACTGACCTGGCCGCCTCGGTGACGTACAGCTGGAGCGTCTCCTGCAGGGCGGCCAGGTCAAGACGGGCCTGCTGTCCGCCGGCCGGCGTCATCCGCACCACTGACGTCATCAGGCGGCTCAGCTCTTCCGCCACGCCCTCCACCAGGTTGCAGAGCACGCGGCGCACCAGCAGCGGCGACACGGAGTACACCTGGTGAGGGCGAGCGTCAGGCTCTGTAAGGGGGGCCACACGAGCCGGCTGCCGGCTGGGGCGCGGAACGCGACAGGTCGGGACTGAAATGTCGCCACAACACAGTACGCTTCCCTCACATTCAGTCTGCTTACGCCGTGCATCGAACACCAGCGGCTTGGATGCCATGCGTAAAACACGTTGCCGTGGATAGTGCTCCAATATACGTTTGTGGCTATGCATGCACGTGGCTGTTGTTCATTGGCGTTTTGGGACGTGCCGACAAAGTCACGTTGCAAGCATGACAAGCTCACGTGCATGTCCGGCATCGGCGGCACCATCACACCTCTTTCGCCGACGCCGGGCACGGCTCCTGTACCTCGTGGTGGACGCCGATGCAGTTCATGATAACCTCCTTGACATAGCCGCGGACGTCCGTGGGCGGCCTCAGCACGTGGGACCAGTCGAACCGGCCCTGGTACATGCTCATCTCCACTATGCCTGCCGACACGCGGTGGTCGCGGTTACCGGACGGCGAAGCGGGGCGAGCGGCCCCCGGAAGGCGAGGCGGCGCGAGCGGCCGCCGGACGGCAAGCCTCTCGTCGACAGCGGAAGCGCACGCGCGCGGCCCGAAACCCGACGGTGGCCGCCGACAGTGCTCAGGCACCCGAGCGTCACTGGCGTCCTGGCCAGCAGCCGCGCGGGTGGCGGGTCAGGCCGCCACCGCCCCCTCCGAGTGCCCAGCTTGGCTGCTCTTCGTCAGGCCACGCCGCTCAACTAGTGTATAAAGGTAGCCACGAGGTTCACTCTCACTGCGGTGCGGTATTTTAACGACAGCCTTTCCTCATACACCCCCACAGCGCCGCACCAAGAGGCGGCGCCTGACCGGGTCGCCCCGCCAGGCCGGGCGCCCGTTCGGCGCGTCCGTACCGAGGATGGGGTCAGCCTTCTCCTCCATGTACGCCTCGAACAGCTTCTGTTCGAGGTCGGAGAGCACGTCCGTCACCTTCTGCAGGCCTTGTTGCACCTCGGCCGCCGGGAACCTGGCGGATGCCGGGCGGCGGCGGCGGTCAACCACGGGCGCTCCAGCGGCATCAGTCATCAGCCGTCACAATGGCGACAGCGCTTAGCAGGGATCTCAGCGACGAGCGTCGCAGCGAAGCGACCCAGCAACAACAGCAAAGTATCGGCTGACGGGCACGCTTTCGACAGGCAGCTGTGAAGCCCGAACGTCACGGGAGTTAAGAAGATCAGCAACTGCACCCAAAGTCAAAGAGCCTGATGAGCGGTGAAAGGATTGTGACATTACGTCACTGGCCTGAACCCACCGCCTACGGACAGCGGGGGTGGATAACCTGAAATCGGTACTAGTCAATTAGAGCTGACCCTTACTACAGCAAAAATTAAGATGCAACCTGAATTTTTGAATGACTGAATTTCTAGGATCAGAGCTCACGCTCAGCAGCGTTTGTTGTGTGAGCCCTGCCCTTCCCACCCAATCGCGCAATTCGACGTCAACGGCAGAACTTTGTGGTGAAAGTTGAGCGTGCCACAATGCTCGGCGCGGTCTATCCTGCCATCTGATGTCACCTTACTTTAAGCGCGGCCGCTGCCACCGGTCGCAGGCCATACCTGTCCAGAACGAATAGCGAGCGCATGAAGCGACTTGAACTCACCCGCCACGGGGGGTTGGATCGGAAGCAGGCGCTCGAATGAACTGAGCCACCGGGATGGACATCCAACACTTACATAACTTTCTTCAAACCAAAGAAATCCCACTGACCAAGAATCAGCTCCTTGAGTGGGTCCCAACCAGCGGTGCCGGCGCCGCACACCACGCCTCTCCTCCCTAACCCGCCTCACCCGTGCGAGGTGAACACGTCGGCCAGCTGGGGGGCGCGGCTGACACGCAGCACGTGGCAGTTGGAGAGCACCACCAGCAGCCGGTACTCAACGCTCGGCGCCTCGGCCACGGCCGGCGCGCCATCCTCGGAGCCCGAGCCCTCCTCGGACTCGGCGTCCTCGAAGGCCAGACGCTCCAGCACCTGGCGGCGATGACCGGAGTTACAAGTGCGTCTGCCTCCGGACAGGACGACGCTGCAGCCAGCCAGCGCCTTCCCCGCAGCCAGATACGATGGGGCACGACCAGCAGTGTCATCATAGAGGCGAAAACCTCCACCACCATCTCCGCTGCAAAGACATGAGTCTCTCTTTCCGACGGCATAACGGCTCGACCCAAACGACCGGCTCGCTAAGCCCCCAGTGAGACACCGATGGCGACGATTGGAGCGTTAGGGCGCGCCGACGTCAGACGCCGCTTCACGCCAATCCAACAGAAACGGCCCGCTCGTCTGTCTCACTTCTGTCCAGCCGTGGCCGGAGCAGAGGAGCAGAGGAGCAGGGGAGCAGAGGAACGGCACGCCCACGTCAGAGGCCGCTTCACGCCAAGCCGACAGTAAACTGTCGCTCGTCTGTCCCACTGCTGTCCAGCCGTGGCCGGCAGCAGACGAGCAGAGGAGCAGAGGAGCAGAAGAGTGGAGGAGCGGCGCGCCCACCTGCGCGAAGGTCGCCACCAGGTTGTAGACGAGCACGACCACGTCCTTGCGGACCGTCTCGTTCTGCATGAGGGGCGTCTCCTGCGGCCCGGCCGTCAGCACCTGCTCCTCGGCCTGGACCACCACGTCCGTCACCGAAGTCATGAACTGGGTCAGCTGGAACGCAGCGGTGGCCGGTCAGGTGTTGTCAATAGCGCGTCCCCCCGCCCCCTCCCTCCCAAACCAACCCCAGCGATTCTTTAGCTGAAAGGCCAAACGAAAAGGTAGCCACGATCGTCGGTTATAGTTTACGCCATGTGTATCACTGAATGCATGGCGAGGACATTCCGTGGCGACTGTACACGGTGAGCCGTTACCAGCCGGGTGCAGCCGTATCCGCTGGCGTCCAGGGAGGGCTCCAGCGTCCAGGCGTCGCGGCCGGGCAGCTGACGCACGGCCTCCATCGTGCGCCGGAACATGGTCATCAGGCAGTGTTTCCTGGAGCGGGGGCGGCTGGTCACAGGCGGCTACGCGGAGCGTGGGGTGCGCCGGCTGCTCTCGAGCTCGCGAGCAGACCAGCGGACGCACTACAAAGCGACTGAGTGCTTGGGACTTGTCACGTCATTGCTCGGATGAAGTCAACTAATCGTGATCAGAATATTCGAGCACTCAGTTACACTTCATGTACCTCAACTATCTGCTGAGGGCGCAGCAGGCAGCACTGACTCAACACACGCGAATACCATGCACGCGCCAGAGCGCCGCTTCGGCTCCGTACAGCGCGCCCCTCCACTGACCTGAGGTCGAACACGAGCTGGCTGACCTCGTCGAGCGCCTCGGGCGCCACGCCGAGCAGCTGCAGACTACCGTAGGTGGCGGTGACCTCTCGCAGGCAGGCCTGCAGCCAGACGGGCTCGCGAAGAGTGTCGCTCCAGGCCAGCTCCGGCGAGTCGGCCGTGTGGGGCAGCAGCGCGCCGCGCACCAGGGCGCACCACACCTCCACCACGCTGCTCACCAGCCGCTGTCGGCACCACGGCCCGTTTCAGGCGGACAGGACACCGGGCGGCGGCACCACAGGCCACCGCAGCACGCCGGCACAGCAGCACGGCGCTGGCAGGGTACGGCTCCACCCCCGAGCGCCGCCACACTGCCGAGCCGGGCCAGAGCCGCCCACGGCAGGACAATGGGCGACGCCACCTCTCGTCCGGTCGCACAGGACATACCACAGCTCACGCGGGACACGGAGCGGCTGGCTGTGCTACAAACCATGCTGTTTAGGCAGGAAAACACCACCCGGACGAATCACAACGCCAGTATTTCAGGAAAAGAACACAATCAACCGGGCTGTGCCGGTAAAGAACATCATGACATTAATTATTGCACGTTTAAGTGCACATTGCCGTGTGGACACAACAGCTTCTTCCAGCAGTAGCAAGTGCATAGGGTCCCATAGGGTATATCGGGGTCCCATAGGGTACATCGGGGTCCCATAGAGTACATAAAAGTCCCATTAATTGCACAAGGGTCCCATAGGGTACACAGGGGTCACCATAGCGCATACAGGGTTTCCATAGAGTACATGGATATCTTACAAGATACACAGAAGCATCATAGGGTACATAGTGGTCCCATAGAGTGCATAGGGGTCCCATAGGGTGCATAGGGATCCCATAGCGCACGTTTGGTTCCGTAGGGTAAATAGGGGGTCGTGCGTGCACAGGAGTCCCTGTGCGCGTGAACATGGCCTCCAAGCACCAATCCCAGTCGCTTCTGCTGCAGCGCAATCGCTACAGTGTTCGAAGGGTGGCAGCCCGCAGCGACCGGCGCAACTGCGAGAGCAGCACAGGCGACCCACCCACCTTGAAGTCTGGCTTGCGGGCCGACTCGGGTGTGCTGTACAGCTCGCCTTGGAAGTAGCACTGTCCCAGTTTGAAGAGTCCCGGGAATTTGCCAGTCATCCGGTCAGCTACGTCCTCAATGAACAGCACGATAGGCGGCGCCGTCGTCTGCCGGGAGTGGCGGCCGAAACGTTCAGGCGCCCACCAGCGAGCACACCGCCGCACGAGGCAGGCACCAGCACACCGCCGCATGAGGCGGGCACCGACACACCCCCAGGCGCGCAGGCGTGCGAAAAGCCAGACGCACGGGGAACGCGCCTAGCTGAGTCAACTTGGATGCCACAGAGGCAGCACTGCGGTGTGTACAGACGCATCGAATACGTTTCCATTTCACGAGACATATTATATGATTAACGAACACCACATTGAGAAGCATGTGGCATGCATAACTTCGGATATGAACGCACCTCCGTGGCTGTACGCAACTTCCGGCTGTCTTCTTGCTCACACCAGTAAGGACAAACATAAATAGGATCCCGATTCGCCACGCTCCTAGACCAGCCCTGTGGCGGGGCACACCGTCGCGTGCCGTCCGGCACCGTTACCTGGGCGTCGACGGCGGCGCCAGAACCGGCGCCGGCTGTCGCCGCACCGCCACCGCCGCCAGGGGAGGCGTACTGCTCGCGACACGAGGTGAGCACGGCGCGGATGAAGGCGTGCTCCGAGAGGATGCACTCCCAGCCGACGTCCCCGGGCGTGTCCAGGCTGACCAGGTACCTGGCAAGGCATCCGGGACAAGGGGTCAGGCGAGGCGGGAGGGCGCACACACCCCGGCACAGACAGGGCCAACGGGCACGGCCGCCTCCGGTCGGGTAGAAGGGAGGGGAGGGGGGAGGACAGGAGGGCGCACACAGACCCAGCACAGGCAGGACTGTCGTAGCTGACGAACAGATGGCGGTAGCTGTTGAGCAGATGACAGTGGCTGTTGAACAGGTGACATCGACTGTTGAATGGGTGGCAGTGGCTGTTGAACAGGCGACAGTGGCTGTTGAATGGGTGTCAGTAGCTGCTCAGCTTACCGGATGATCTGCTTCTGCTCCTCAAAAGAGCCATTGACTTCCTTGAGCTTCGTCTTCAGGATGTCCCGGAGGTTGGCTATCTTCGTCTCAACGACAGCCATCACCTGCTTGAAGACCTGGAGCGGAGTGCAACCGAGTTAGCTCAAGCCAGCCAAACAGTTCACCACGAGGAGACGGTAGGTAGAAGCCAAAACCCTGTAAGGCGAGAACCTGACACCACTCCCTTTACATGCACTGGTCTCTGCACTGGACTTGAGAAGACTCCAGCCAATCTCTCCCTAACTCATCCTGACTTCTAGCATATCTTATTCCCTACCAGCGGATCACATCTCGCAACCTCAGAGAGCTACCACCTCAAACGTAATGCGTTTTCTCCATGCCATAAACAGACCAGCCGCACCTGAACTTCCGTATCCGCGAATAGGCCGCGCGCTTTGGCGTAGTCATTGATGATGACGTCGAACTCGCGTCGGCGCATGTTGCGCTCGATGCTGACGGGGAGGTAGAAGAGGAAGCGGTAGCGCTGCAGCACGGCCAGTGCCGAGCGCGTCGAGTCGGCCCGGTCCTTGCGCCGCAGCACGTCCTGGAACAGCTTGTCCGCCTCGTCCTTGCTCGCTGCGAGGCGGACGAAGGTGCGTATAAGCTGTCAGGTGGTGGACGGAGGTGGGGTGTGAGCTGTCAGGCGGCGGACGGAGGTTGCGAGTTGTCAGGTGGTGGAAGGAGGTGGGGTGTGGGCCGTCAGGCGACGGACAGAGGTGGGTGCGAGTTGTCAGGTGGTGGAAGGAGGTGGGGTGTGGGCCGTCAGGCGGCGGACGGAGGAGGGGTGTGAGCTGCCAGGCGGTGGACGGAAGTGGAAAGTGGGCTGTCAGATGGGTCAGGTCACTACCGCGGCCGACTCGGGCGAGTGGCGGACAAGTTGGCCGAACCTCCAACAACGCGATAACGGTCAGCGAATGTCGCTAAGAGGCAGACAAATCCCATTCACGAAAGTAACTCACTTACAGCCTGGCAACACTTATCTTTGGTCAGGTTTCCAAGGAAAACATCCGCCAACATCTCTAGTCGTGCCGCGGGCACACCAAGACAGCCCAACAACAGACCCCAGCAGTCAGACCATCACAGCCGGGAGGCGGACTGCAGCGGACCGTCCGCAGGCCGGCAAAGGACGGCCACGGGCGGCCGTACCGTTAATGGCCTGGTCCATGGTGACCATGGGGTCGTGGTCGGACGTGTGCCGCTTAAACAGCTCTCGCATCTCCGACAGGGCGTCCAGCTGGTCGATCACCAGGCCGGCGTAGTCCTGCAACGGCGCATCACGTGATGCCCCGTCCCGACGAACGCTGCGCACGCACTCCACCCGACAGGCATCATTGAGCATCGTCTGCACAGGTGCTTACCGCACACGCATGAGAGGAGTGAGACGTCCTGATCAGCGTAGAGTCAACCGCGACTACAGTGGTACAGCCAATCGGAAAATGGACTGCAAGAACAACTCGCCAGTGGAAACGCGACAATAGAGGAACATGCGACTCCCGGACCACGTTCTGAAATACCACAATTGTGCAATAGCACGGTTCCACTGGAGAGCATTACATCCGTACAACTCAGTAGACCGGCCATCCAGGCAGCCCTTGCAGTTTACCGCGTCCTCACAGTGCCCACCGCCTCCTATTGCCCACATGGCGCCCGGAGCCCCCTTCCGCAGCACACGGCCAGGGCACGGGCTGGCGACCCGAGCACGGTCGGCGCGCCGGCACTCTGACCTTGAGGAAGCTGAGCTGACCCTCCTTCTCGGCGTTGACCTTGCGCCGCAGGAAGCTCAGCCCGGCGCGCAGGTCATCGTAGCCGCTCTGGTGGTGGTTCTCCAACAAGAACCAGGCCGGGTGGAACGACTCGGAGAAGAGGCTGCCAGAACGGCTCGGGAACAGCGTCTCCAGCTCGTCCTCCGGGTACTTGACCCTGCGCCAGGGCGGGGTCACGTCAGGTCACGCCACGCCGAGGCCCCAGTGCAGCATTAACCTAACAGGAGCGCGGCGTCGGGCGGGTTTGGCAGCAGAAGCACAGGCAGAGCGTCTCCAGAACATGCTCCGGGTCCCCGAACTAGGCGGCAGGACGGAGGCGTCAGTCCGCGTGAGCTCGGGTCACAAGGTCACGATTTACCAACGCTAGGTCAACGCCACTTCCAGGTCAACATTACTTCACTATATTTTTCGCTATGGTAGCAGGACAGCAGGATAAATTCGGGTCAGGTCACGACCACAGGCCCAAGAACGAAGTCCTTGCAATGACACCACGCCTCCCTTGATACATGGGAAATCCGCAACGCACCGCCTCTCACACACCTATCAGACAGCCATCCTGCTCAAGCACCTGACGGCGGGTGCACTCACTCGTATCCCTCCATTGATATGCCGAGGACGTCTTCCTGACCGAGGTTGTGCGTGGAGACGAGCTCCTGCAGGATCTCCTCGCGTTCTGAGTCGAAGTCTTTCAGCCACACGGCCGACTCCTTCAGGTGTCCCACCACCTGGTCCACGCCTGAGGCACGGGAGCGTACTCTAGCTTACTGGGATAGCGGAGGGGATCAGTGTCCACTGCCTTGTCCACGCCGGAGGCACGGAGGATGCCTTCACATCTCCGGTATGGTGGGTGATAGGGTCAGCACCACACCACCTTCCCCACATCTGATGAGCATGGTGGAATAAGACCGTTGCCCTGGAGCTCAACAACGATATCCCTTGGGCTATTAAGACCGTCGCGCACGAGCCGATATGAGACGCAGGCGAGCGAATGACCAGACTCTGAGGTCTACAGTTGAACTGGGTGTGACCAAATTAAAACAGACATCCGCATGCCGAGGTCCACTACTAGCCGAAACGTTCAGTACCTGCCAGCCTTTCGTCAGACAGCCAACTACTGCAGAAACGACCACTGACTGGGTTGGGACAAACCTCGGAGTTCGCAGTGTCTGGGCCGATGGTGGGCATCCCGGTGGTGACACCGGCCTTTAAACTTGACACTGCGCGGGCCAGCGCGACGCGCGCCGCGGACACGGCAGCCTTGGGGTGGAAGGCACGCTGATGGACCGGATGAGGAAGGAGACGGCAGGCAACCCGTTGGGGAAGGACGGAAGGAAAGCTGATGGTGTGCTTGTCAGTTCCTGCATAAACCATGCAACGAGTCGACATCAACATTGAACCAGTTGTTTGATCAACAATGAGAGGATTCATACTGGACCACCATACCACGAAGTTTCCGGGTCACAAAATGAGCAGCACTGACCTTTGAACTTCACAGTGCACGAGCCGGTGCCACCCGAGCGGGTTGTGATGATGACGTCACAGAAGCCCCGTGACGTACCCGACAGGATGACGATCTTGTTGGCACTGTGCCAATCAGCCGTCAGGGAGCAGTCCCATTCTCCTATCAGCACACCTACAACAGCACAGAGCCAGTCAGTCTCAGGTGAAGACCCAATGTGCGGAACACACACATCCCAGAAAAGGACTGCCTCCACACCGGCAGCACGGTCGGGTAAAGTGTTTGTTTTGGGTCTCACCCACCAGTGGCAGGTTGGATTCGAGTTGCTTCAAACACTCAGTGTTTTGCCCTGACTGGGATGACCTGGAGCCAGTGACAGTGGCCGTGCTAATGGTCAGGTAACACCATAGGTGGGAATGGACTGTGCCATGCTTTACAGCATGTAACATTTTTGCATAAAATTTTGCCAGTGGATGAAATTTCATGATCAGATGGTGGGATTAGGACTCAAACAGTAAAATCTTCTTATCATGGGCTCTCATCCCAAATGTCCTGTAATGTGCAATGGTGGTCCATCTTTCCAGCCCACTCCTACACTTCTGGACAGTGCATGTTCATCCAACCAAATAAACCATGAAAATTAGCAGAGCAGACTCCATGAATGGCTCCTCAATGGCTTTCTGCACCATACCTAAAACATGTAAGTCATTGGCAATGTCTTGGCCCCTAAATGCACAACTGTTCCAAGGGGCTCCCACCTGGCCAACTCAGGGAGCATTGTATCCAAGAAACATGCTGCTAGCCACCCCCAAGCATTTTGACAAATTAACACCAGAATACTATGGCTCATGTACAGGATTTAACCCAGACCCTGGTGCACCCTATGCAGATTCTCTCTATGGGTGGCCAAGCCACAGCAACCAGCCATCCTGAACCCCTCGCACCCCCCCCCCCCCCCACCCTGCATCAAAACAGAGTCCATGCATGACTATTCCATGCTGCAGCACAGAGTATGTGTGGCTGTAGCTGGCCAAATAAAGGGGGTGCTTGTGCAGCTAGTCCACCACAAGTACTCTGCATTTGGAGACACAATGCATATACTGCGCCCCCTGATCACAAGCTGTCCTTGCAGGACAATGATGGCGTCCTGGGACACAACAAGGGAAATGTTGCTGAACCAGCAACAGTTTAGTGCAGGTGGTCATTTGCCTCACTTGCCCACAATGTCCACATAGTTTGGCTTGGTCACTTTGGGTATTTGATCATGGCATGCCAATAGGTGACAAGCATAACAAAGGAGGCTGCTCTCCCTATGAAGCAGATCAGCCAGGACTGCACCAAACTCACCACACTGTGATCAGCTCAAAGCATCTACTTATCCTTATACACATGGAAATGTGATCAATGAGGACATGCTGCAAAAGAGGCAGAGGTTCATCTTGCTTAGTCTTATGCCAACACTTACACACTAAGTCCTGCTGACTTGTGCCAAGATTTTCTCCACGAATTGTGACCTTTGTGCCTGGAGGTCCCTCTTTGGGTGACAGCCCTGTCACCACAGGAGGTGGCCCCATCCTCAGCTGAAATCAACAGATCACAATGCTTCTTGCTGAAATAATAAGCACACCAGCCACCAGTAAACATCAGCTATTCACCTTCTGTTCTTTCCCGATGGAGGACTTCATTTATCCATAACTAAAGCACTACCATAGGCTCATTCAAGTCAACAACATAATGGAAATATGGATGCCTGCAGATTGTGCACTGGCTGCAAAAATACAGGCTATACTGGAGTGCACAATGAATGTAAATCCAGCACAAGTTGGTCTGGCCCGAGCTTGGCATTCCCACGCACAAGGTTCAATACACTGGTGTCCCACAAGCGTCCAGCTCAGTGGATATCCCAGAGAGGCAGGCGATGATGCATGGCCCCAACCATTGAATGCAGAGCAAAGTTCCGATGACAACAGAATGAAAATGATTGTAGGTCACGGCTGCAGTGTATAAAACGAGACTGAGTGCAACAGTAGCACGATTGGTTCTTACAAATTCGACGGCAGTCACCGGTTCGTTATCCAATATTTCACATGCATCTTGAGCAATATTCGAGTTCAATGCTTCCTATGTACTTACGTACCTAGTTATCCGGGACGCGCCCTCCCACACACCCCCCTACTTTCCGCGTCTCCACAAGCCAATTCCAATCACACCGCAATCCGTGCGGTGGGCGTACGGATTGACTGGTGCCCTGCTCACCACTCGCGTATTATCAGATTTCACGATACTCTCGACCAATCATGTTGTTTCAAGGTGCGAGAGTCTTCGCCAGGGTTGGTTGATGCTCCCACCTTTACATTTTAGAAGCCATATTACTTGGCTCTAGGCACGTATTTCCATGACGCATCTGCGACAAATTATGGAGTGCATTTTCTCATCACCCATGCCGGGAACGCGCGATATCAACATTATGACATCGGGCTGTGAGTACGTCAGGTGCCTACTGCTCATGTCTGCAAGTGGTGTTGGTCATTGGCGACGGTAGATATTGATGATGAGTGATGATAGTTGCTGCGACCGATGAAATTGTAATGTATCGTGATGGTGCGTGATGATAGATGTGGCAGATGAGGTTGTTCCTTCGTTTGGGTTGAATTACCATATCATGCATGCGAGTCTTATCTGTTCATTGACGTTCATGTACATCCCTATGATCTCCTTAACCTTACAATGACCCATTTTTCTTTGAAAGCTGCCCTCATTAATAAGTGCCACATAGGGTACCAATGTGTGGAGGCTATAAATGAACTGTAAGCATTATTCAATATTGACTGAAAGTTTAGATGCATTGAAGGTCCATTGAACAGCATCACACAACCAGGCATTGTTTAATCCAATTTCCATGTTGATTACATTGATTATGCCATTTGTACATGCATTGATAATGGACAGCATCAACAAACAAAAGCTTAGAAGCCACAGAAGTCAATCCTTTGCAATCATCAATCGTTTGGATGCATGTGTGTGTGTGTGTGTGTGTTTGTGTATGTCTGTTAAGTGTAGAGCAAAAATTAAGCTATTTCCAGTGGTCTGCAACTACTACCCTTCCATGTTAGTCTGGATGTTTGTGCATATTAGGTGCATCACAATCTTTGCTTGTCTTTGTGAAGGGTACAGGTATACTCCTTGGACTTGGGTACACCCAAGAGCACCCCAGAACAGTTTTGAACAGAACAGAACAGTATTGCTTCTCCTCCTGCTCAAGATCAGTCAATCAACACTAAGTTGAATGATGATCAACTGAGCATCAAGGAATCTCCAGCTTTGGCAAGTTGGTTGGGCAGGTCAGATGATTGGGTTTGGTTCAGAGGATGGATTATCAGCTAACCAAACAATGTGCATGCAGAAGCTGCTGCAGAGCCATCTTTCAGGAAATTTTGTGTTATATTTACATCTGCACACCTAAAGATGAAGTTTGGAATGCTGGTCATTTGTGATATACATTCTGATTACCACTTTCACCCCTGTTCTTGGTATATTATATCTAAGGATGCAGGCTTTGCAGGCCCTAATTTACACCATACAATGTTTTCAGGTGAAGTCAAGTAGAACAGCAGATCCTGGCAACACTGACATTGTAAGCATCATCTTGTGAAGCTCAAGGTCAACATTAGCCATACAATGTCATCCAAGATGCTAAGCAGTGCTCAGTAGCATCACTTCCTAGACAACAGCCACCCCATAACCATGAACTGTGTGTTGGGACAGTGGCTGTTGCGCGTGCGCGGCGTCGCTGCGCGCCGCGCGCTCTGCTGCGGCCGGCCGCGGCCCGCCGCCTGGTCCGAGCTGAGCGCCGGCGAGGTGGAGGTCACGTGCGGCGGCCGCAGCAGCCGGCTGGCCGTCAGCGAGCTGGCGCGGTTCGCCGACGGCAGCGCCACGGCGCAGGACGGCGACACGGCCGTGCTGGTGACGGCCGTCAGCCGGCCGCGACCCGGGCCGCCGCCCGGCTTCCTGCCGCTGACCGTCGACTACCGGCAGAAGGCGGCCGCCGCCGGCCGCATCCCCACCAACTTCCTGCGCCGGGAGCTCGGCCCCAGCGAGCAGGAGATCCTCACCAGCCGGCTGATCGACCGCTCGCTGCGCGCGCAGTTCCCGGCCGGCTACGGCGCCGACACGCAAGTCACGTGCAACCTGCTGGCCGTGGACGGCGACCGGCTGCCGGACGTGTTATGTGTGAACGCGGCGTCGGCGGCGCTCGCCTGCTCAGACATCCCTTGGGGCGGCCCGGTGGGCGCCGTGCGTATGGGCTGGCTCGACGGACAGCCGCTGGTGAACCCGGGCCGCCGCGAGCTGGCGGAGAGCTCGCTTAATCTGATGGTCACGGCTGGCCCGCAGAATACGGTCGTCATGCTGGAGGCGGCCGCCGACAACATACTGCAGCAGGACTTCATGCACGCTATCAAGGTGGGCGTGCGCGAGGCACAGCACGTGGTGCGCGGCGTGGAGCAGCTGCAGCGCAAGCATGGCCGCACCAAACGCCACTTTCAGCCGCCGCCGATCGACGCTGAACTCGATGACTCGGTGGCGGCGCTCTGCGAGACGCGCCTCGAGGCCATCCTCACCGACTGTCGACACGACAAGATCTCTCGCGACGAGGCCGTGTCGGCCGTGCGCGCCGACGTGCTGGAGAAGCTGCGCGCAGACGGCGGCGGCGAGCGCGCCGCGCAGGCGTCCGACGCCTTCAACCGGCTGTTCCGCGCGTTGTTCCGTCGCCTGGCGCTGGACCGCGAGACGCGCTGTGACGGCCGGGACGCGGACGAGCTGCGCCCGATCTCGTGCCGCGTCAACCTGCACCGGCCGCTGCACGGCTCGGCGCTCTTCCAACGCGGCCAAACGCAGGTCATGTGCACGCTGACGCTGGACTCGGCCGAGTCCGTGCTTAAGTCCGACCTCATGTCGGTGATCACGCAGGGCGTGCGGCCCAAGAACTTCATGCTGCACTACGAGTTCCCGCCGTACGCCACCAACGAGACGGGCCGGCCGGGCGGCCTGGGCCGGCGCGAGCTTGGCCACGGCGCTCTGGCCGAGCGCGCGCTGCGCGCCGTCGTGCCCGAGCCGTTCCCGTTCGCCTTGCGCCTGACGGCCGAGGTGCTCGAGTCGAATGGCAGCTCGTCGATGGCGTCCGTATGTGCCGGCAGCCTGGCGCTGATGGACGCCGGCGTGCCGGTCAGCGCGCCCGTGGCCGGCGTGGCGATCGGAATGGTGAGCCGGCCCGACCCGGAGTGTCCCGAGCGGCTCGGCCAGTACCGCCTGCTCACCGACATCCTGGGTATCGAGGACTACTGCGGCGACATGGACTTCAAGCTGGCCTGCACGCCGACCGCCATCACGGCGCTGCAGGCCGACTTCAAGCTGCCGGGCCTGCCGCTGTCGGTGATCATGGAGGCGGTGACGGCCGGCCGCACGGCCACGCGCGAGATCTTCAGCATCATGGCGAAGTCGCTGGCGCAGCCGCGCGCCGAGCGCAAGGACAACTGGCCGGTCACCGAGGAGATGACCGTGCCGGCGCACAAGCGCGGGCGACTCCTCGGCGTCGGCGGCGTCAACCTCAAGCGTCTGCTGGCCGATACGGGCGTGCAGGTGACTCCGCGCGACGACACCACCTTCTGCGTGTTCGCGCCCAGCCCGGCGGCGTTGGCCGAGGCGCGCGCGCAGCTGGACGCGCTGCTCGAGTCGTCCCCCGAGCCGGAGTTTGAGTTCGGCGCCGTGTACACGGCGCGCGTGGTCGAGCTGCGCGAGACGGGCGCGCTCGTGCGGCTGCACCCGAACGCCGCGCCCGCGCTCGTGCACAACAGTCAGCTAGACGCGCGGCCGGTGCGCCACCCGAGCGCGCTCGGGCTCAGCGTCGGTGATGAGATCCAGGTCAAGTACTTCGGCCGTGACCCGGTCAGCGGTCACGTACGGCTCTCACGCAAGGTACTGCTGGCGCCGGCTGGCGGGCCCGTGCGGAACCTGCAGCCCCGCTCTGACGCCGAGCAGGGCTGACGGCGGCGGGCCGGTGTGACGTCAGCGACCGCGACCGGACCGGGTCACACGGGTCAGCTCAGACCACCCCGCCGGCTGGGACGTTGCTCCTGTGATACAAGCGCCTGAATTTCCAGGGATTGTTGCATTCTGAGCCTGTGTTTCAGGTGACAGATTAGTGTCCAGGGTACCATCACCGGCTGGCGTAATACATTACATGTATGCAGCCTTGTTAAAGGACTGTTTAAATGAAGGTCGACGGAAAATACTGGAAAGGAATCGTCAGAAACAAGGGCTTAAAGCAAGCAAACTCTCCCACTAACTGGATCTCGTGCCAACGTAGAGAGGACGTAAGGGGGAAAGTGCGTACCCCCGTGCTGCCCTGAGATAGGGGTAAAGTATTAGTGAGCGACATTACATGAGCCGGTCAGCCAATTGGCGAACCAGATAATATACCATTACATCTACGGCCCATGAACAGCTCAGTACGACGCACAGTCACACGGCAAAAATTCACTCGTCACACGTTAGCCGAAGCTGAAACGCTGTTCGATAATTCATGAATAACAGATACGTGAAACGTCATTAGAAAGCTTCTGACATTCTGAATACCTTTTGCTTAGATAAGTTACGAAGTTGAGATCAGTGTCATATAAGATCATCTGCCATTTTCCCTCTGATTTGCATGCAACCGATACACATATCGTATGTTGTTCAAACTGAACGGTTGGGTGCAATGTAAGTCTGCAATTCAGCATGCAGTATAATACAGTGCTGTAAGTAACACAGTAACACGAACCATGCTGCAATCATTACATTCATATACTTTCGGCCTTTGGCCTTGGTCAGATATCTCTGGAGTCAGTTCCATTTCCAGGTCACCCTAGGTCAGGGGCCTATGATAATGTTTCAGGGCAAAGTGGCTGGTGCAGATGAGGGAGCGACGCTTTTCACCACATTGGTGTTGGGTTTTCCCGCTTGCTTTCGGAGGACCCGTTACTGTTTGTAGTGTTGACCCTGTGTCCTGACCCTTGTGAGCTTGTTGACCCTATGTGTTGACCCTTGCGAGATTGTTCACCCTCGTGCAATTTGGGAGCGATCCTCGGCACAGGTTAACAGTCTCGTACAGCAACACAAGTGGGCTTCCCCACCACTTCGTCAACGTTGGCCGGCAAAGATGGAGAAGCGCTCGTCGCGGGCTCAAACGATGCCATTCCAGTCGTTGCTGGTGCGCCTCCCACAGCTTCCAAGTGCTAAAATGGCATGGCTTACCAGTAAGCATCCCATTGCATCTACGACTCAGGATCGCCCACCACGGCGCATGGTCGCGCAGCAAATATTCACGCGTTACGCACGAGCCAGCCTTCTCTTAACCGCCGTCACATCGCTTTTTGTTCGCTTTACCTTCCACCACGTTTATTGCCTTTCCGTCGGTGCATATCCGATATTTGCTGTCTGAACTCCCTCCACCACTTCTTCGTCTAGGTGGTTTCAATGCATATCACACCGCTTGGGAATGTTACACTACGAACACTCGCGGAAGGCTCTGCGCGAATTTTGTCCATGGTGCTTCACTACGCATTTTAAACGACGGAACTCGTACACACGTCACAAAGAAACTCGTACATACGTCACAATGGAACTCGTACACATTTCACAATGGAACTTGTACACACTTCGTCATGGAACTCGTACACGCTTCACGATGGAACTCGTACACACTTCACAATGGAACTCGTACACACTTCACAATGGAACTCGTACACACTTCACAATGCTATCCGGACAGACGTCGGCGTTATACTTAAGCCTCTTCAGTCCCCAGCTGGCTCAGCACCTTGAGTGAAGTGTCGGTGATGACCCGGTGGGAACTGACCACTTTCCTATGTGGACCCGGTTTACAAAAGGTGGAATACTGGGTGTGAGGCCATAGCACTGGAATTTGAAAAAAGGCCGACTGGTGCGAGTTCGGGACTCGGCTTGAGGCATTGTTCTTATCTGGCCCTGGGGGGCGCCACCCTCTATTGAGGATTTTACTCAAAGGCTTTAGGAGTGCGCCGATAAGCGTATCCCACGCACTTCTGGCGCTCCCCGACACACCCCTGGTCCGTGGTGGACAGAGGAGTGTCGGAGCGCCATTCGGTCACGTAAGCGTGCCTTCCGAGCTTTTGACTCCAGGAGAGACGCTGAAGAGCGAGGATTGGGCTCTGGTTGGTCGAGGTCGGGAGGGGCACCCCTCCCGACCAAACCAGACACGTTCCGGGAAAGAGGTGCCGACCACGGCGTCTCTTTCAACAACTACAAGCCGAACTTCGCCCGGCGAGACAGTGATGGAGGCGTTGCGGCGCGGTGAGGTGGAGAAGACGTCCCGCGTGCCCAGGCGAGCGTGTCTGGTCGAGCAGGCGAGGGCGGCCAGGCGGTCCCCGGGGGCTGCCGATTCATGGACCCCAGCAGGGGACGGCGGGAAGTCTCCTCCCTTGGGGTTTGCCGGGGCGTCGGTGCCGGCGGTGGCTGGCGGTGCGCCCTCCTCTGGGGTGGATGGTGGGGTGCCGCCCTTCTCGGGAGGGAGCGCTTTCACGCTTCGGAGGCGCGTTGAGCCGCCGCTTGCTCCGTCCCGAATGGATCCCCCACCGCCTCCTCCGCCTTCGCTGCACCTACTCAATCCCTGCCGCCTCCGGCGACCCCGCCGTCGTCGCCGAGGCCGTCGGAGCCTCCTACCGCCCCGGGCCGCCCCGCTAAGCGCGGATTGCCATGGAGGGGCTCGCCGACGGACGAGGTAAGTCTGCGAGCGCGGCTGAATTTTTAATCAGGCTCGAATGCCGGTCGTTCAAGTTCTGCGGACGGGCGGCTGCGCCGAAGTGGAGATGTGCAGCCCCGGGTACACTTCAGAGAGTTTGGCCCTTCGTCTGGTGCAATGGAACACTTCTAGTCAGGTTAGTCCTTTTTCCAATCTGTAACAGTTTTATGTCACCTTTTTACGCAGCCCATGTTTATCTTAGCTTCGTACTTTTAAACTTCACTTTTAGCCAGGTTTTATGCAGGTCATTCTACAATGGACCTGCAGAGGTTTACGAACCAGCGCCCGGGATTTATACGCTGTGCTTAATCACCGTCGTCCAGCTATTGTCTGCCTCCAGGAGACGAAGCTTGCACCGGATTCTCACTGCACCACCAAAGGTTACTCAATATTCAGAAAGATGTGCTAGCAGACACTGGCGCACGGTGGTGTGCTGTTGGCAGTACACCACAGTGTGCCTGCGCGGCAGCTGAGGCTACAAACCTCGCTCCAAGCTGTTGCTGCGCGTGTTCATTTTAATCATCGTCTGGTAACCCTGTGCTCAGTGTATTTGCCACCGGGGTTTAGTTTCCCATTAGCGGAGATCTATATAGTTTCCCATTAGCGGAGATAGAGATTTGGTCATCTTGGGAGATTTTAACGCACACCATACCGTTTGGGGTTGTGATGACAGCAGCGTGCGGGGACGCACTTTAGAACAATTTATTCACGAGGAGTCACTCTGTGTTTTGAATACAGGATCTCGGACGCATTTTACGTCACCGCCAGGTCGGACGTCGGTTTTGGACCTAAGCCTGGTGAGCCCGCAACTCGTGCAGCTTTTTACGTGGGCTGTAAACGACGACCCCATGGGAAGCGACCATTTCCAGTGTGGTTAGAGCCCTGTAAGGGGGCGGTCCTCGACCCTCGACCACGACGGTGGAATCTTAAAAAAGCGGACTGGAGTGAGCTTGAGTCTCAGGTAGAGATGGAATTTGGGGCACAGTACGTGGATGGTACAGGTTACTCGATGGAAGACTTCACGTCCGCGCTTTTACGTGCAGCGAACACAAGCATTCCAAAGACATCTGGGGCTCCTCGTCGCACCCCGATGCCGTAGTGGACCGACGAGTGCCGAGCTGTTATCCGGGCACGTAGGTGGGTCTTTCGGGCCTTTGACCGTCACGCCACAACCGAAAATTTAATTGCATTTAGGAAGGCTAGAGCCTTGAATGCCTAGATGCGGCGAAGACCAACCGCGGTGTCCATGCTGCGGGGATAGTTACACCGTACGACATGTCTTGATAGATTGTGCCCACTTTGCCTCGGAACGCATGCATCATTTTGGATCAGGGTCCGTGCGTCAAACGCTCTGTGGCGTGCTGGGAGACGACTCGAGCTCAGTAAATGATTGTCACATTTTTAGCTATCTTGAAGACACAAATCCACGCCATATATCGAACATAACTTTATCTCCCCGCTTTCTCAGGCAATTGTTAGATAAAAAGTAGGTTATGGGCGTCATATGACCAACGTAGTCGGTGCGCCCCAAAGCCCAAATCATCATCATAATCGATACGATTAAGCATCTGCCGCCTCGCGTGCCTCGCGTTTTATTAGTGGTCTTCAATTTGCTTTGGACCTGGGGTGAATTCTCATCCTCTTGGCGGGAAGCTACTGTCGTGTCTCTCTTGAGGCCGGGAAGAGGTGGGCTAGATCCTTTGCATTATAGACCCATTTCTCTTACGTCATTGCCCTGTAAGTTGATGGAGAAGATGGTTAACGTCCGTTTAACCTGGTTTTTGGAGCATCACGACATTTTTACCAGTGCAGTGTGGTTTTAGAAAGAACCGCAGCATTGTAGATGATCTTTTAGTTCTTGATACTGCGAGTCGGGATGGATTTAAAGCAAATGGACACACTGGCACTGCCTTCTTTGACATAGAGGGCGCCTATGATACCACATGGCGTCATGGTATTCGTGTCAAGCTATATAGGTATGGTATGCGAGGCGATATGAGCACTTTTCTCGAAAGCTATTTAGTTGACTGTTATTTCCGTGTCCGTGTTGGGAACGTGCTCTCTGAGAGGCACCATCAAGTTAATCGTTTGCCCCAAGGTGGTGTCCTGACCGTATCACTGTTCGCCGTTATGATAAACGACATCGGGGATGGCCTGCCACAGTCTGTAGGTCGGGCCCCATTTGTTGATGATTTTACCATTTGGACTAGCGCAGCAAGAGCTTAGTCGATGGAGCGGCATTTTCAGTTGGCTGTGGATCGTATCGAGAAGTGGGGCGCCATAAACGGGTTCAGGTTTTCTAGCAACAAAACTGTAGCTATGCATTTTTGTCGTAGTCGGCAATGCGGCAGTATGTCTATCCGTCTGTGTGGCCAACGCATCTCAACGGGGCCCGTGGCTAGATACCTGGGGGTATACCTTGACCACCGACTAACGCATAAAGTCCATCTTAAAACGCCACGCGAAAGTTGCTTTAGATCTTTGAACATACTAAAATTGATTTGGCGCACCTAGTATGGGGGAGATAGAAGCATGCTTTTGTTACTGCATCGCTCAATCATGCGTTCTAAGCTGGACTACGCGTGTTTTATTTATCACAGCGCGCGTGAGTCCACCAAACATGTCATTGACACTGTCCATCATCCCGCTTTACGTGTAACCACAGGGGCGTTCCGCGCATCATCCGCCGCGAGCCTCATGGTGGAATCATACCAGCTGCCGTTGTCATCGAGAAGGAAAGTGCTCTTTATGCGTTATGCACTTAAGATGCGACAGTTCCCCTCCCAGTCGGCAAATAACGCAGTGTTTTCACGGACTGCTGTGCGTTGTCGTCGCGGTGCACCTCGGGTAGATGCTGTGCCCTTTGGCCTCCGAATTCAAGCCTTGCTGTGTGAAAGCAAAATTCCCATTCGAAGGTTGAAGCGGTTAGATCATCTGTCCACTCCCCCCTGGCGTATGACCTTGCTATCAGTAGATGCGTCTTCGACCGAAATGAAGAAGAATTCCGTCTTGTCAGATATAATGAGGTGGAGAGCACCTGAGCGTATGACTTTATATGACTGTTACACACTTAGTTACACGGACGGATCTGAGACGTCTGGCGGTGTGGGCTGCGCGTCTGTGAGCGACGGCGTGATCCGGTCGTTTTCTTTGCCTCCATACGCGTTGGTGTTCACATCGAAGTAGGTAGCGATCACCAGGCGCTGTGTTTCATTGAAGTTAGTGACGAATCTTCATATCTGATTTTGACAGACTCTCTGAGCAGTGTTCGTGGTCTGAGGTCTTTTTATCCATCATTTCCCTCTTATACAGAATATTTTAGGACGTCTGACTCAAGTGGATCAAGCCCGAAAGAAAGTCATGCTGTGTTGGATCCCCAGCCACATTGGAATCGCCGGAAACGAGGTGGCTGACGCGGCTGCAAGACGAGCAGCGCTGGCTTCATGTGAACGCTCTCATTCTATCCCTGCTAGAGATTTTTACCCTGCGATAAAAACCTTCCTGCAGAACGAGTGGCAGCGTTGATGGGATGGGACAAATGAAAATAAGCTCAGAGCAGTAAAACCCAAGCTGGGTCAGTGGTTATCATGTTCTCGCAAGGCCAGGCAAGAAGAGGTGGTGCTCTGCAGACTACGTATTGGGCACACGTGCGCAACTCAATGTTATCTGTTGCAAGGAGCCGAAGGACCTACCTGCTATCGATGTGGTGCTGTTCTCACCGTTCGTCATGTGCTCATATCGTGTCCGCGCCTCGTGGAAGAACGTCGACGTCACTTTGGACAGCGTAACATGCCCCTGACGCTCTGTGACATTTTAGGAGACAACTCGCGCTTTCTTGAATCTAAAAAGGCCTTTTTATTCCTTAAGCACACTGACCTCGGCACTCTTTTCACGGTTGTTAGTTCGGTAAAACAAAACTCGTTATGGGCGCCAAATGACCACTGCAGTCGGCGCGCCCGAAAACACAAATAAACAACAACAAAGCACGAGCCAGCACCGCGACATATTTTGTATAAGTCCGAGTGACACCCATTCAGACTTCAACCACGGTCCTTCCAGGGCCGTGTAATTATGAAGAATATTAAGGTGAAAGCCATGTTATTAGAAGGGGAAGTGTTGCACTTGCATTGTCTTGTGTGTTCGAAGTCAGCAACGTTCGGGTGGGAATCACTACGGATCAGGCAGGGAGCGGAGCTAATTGGGGTGGGGGGGGGAGGTCCGGGTTACAATCATCCCGAGGTAATGATTGCTGGCTTGTGCGAGCGGGGTAAGCTACCACGTCCATTAGGATAGTCGTTCGCGATTTCGATGGTGGCTTGGTATGCCCTTTAAAGTTATTTGATGGCACAATACCGCACTCGCTGCGGGTTATTACTTTCGATGCGGGGCCGTTATTGCTGCCCGCCGACCGCCGCCTGGTGCCAGCTGCACCGCCGTAGCCTTGCGCCCTAGGGGGGATGCTAAGCTGGATGTCGGTGTTTTTGCGCCAAAAATACGCAATGGGGCTTATGGTGTCTAGGGATCAAGGCGCCGACGAAGGCCCTCTCTCAAGGCATTGCCTTGCCCTTTGGGAAATTCTGGACCCGTGCCTGCCTCATGAACCGAGGATGAGAACGTGTAGCGGACCGGGACACGCGAGCGAGGGCCCCTACGGGGCGGTCGTGTGAAGGGGACCCCACTCGAGGATACGCGACAGGAGCCGTGCAGGGAGCATCACCTGAAGACCTCGTATGGCACATGTCTTGTCCTGTCTCGGTGCCTCCCGTCAGCACGTTCCGGTGTGGTGTGAGCTATGTGAAATGACGTGCTTTTCTGGCACTCTTATTTCATGATTTCTCTGGCGGTGTCTCGAGCAAATACTTTCTTGAGGAGACGGGCATCACGTGCTCCTTCCTTGTGTGCCTGCTCCTCTGCGCTGAGGTGGAGCTGAAACCCAGTACAGCTCATGCACGCTGCTTATCTGGGGTGCATATCGATATAAGCGCGGAATTATTACGCCACTGAACACAACCCACAAGGCTGGTAAGCTATCAGCTACTTGGAAGCTGAAGTGAAAAGGCATGAAACAGGGAAACAATGGTGTCGTCTGACAAACATGTATCGTTTATACACCATATGAAAACCAAGAACAGCTGGAGAAAGCACGGCGCACGCGCTCGAAATAGATCGAACAAATAGGCGAGCATACCTCGCAGCCACCTGGCAGCTGCAAAAGTTCTGCGAGTCCAGCGTCACCCCGTGACGTGCTGGTTGGCACCATGTGCAGGTGTAGGCGCATCACACCGCGTGCGCGTGAACGTGCCGAGTGCGCGCTTCTGCCAGACAATTGAAGCCGCTCGGTAGCACAAGGTCATATAGGACAATGATGATCTGTCGCTGACAATGTTTCTGCACTTTGCTTGTGTGAAGAATGTCATGGGCAGTTTTTTGCTTGCTTTTTTATGCCCTGTTATCCCCGCAGCTTAAAGTCAGCAAAACCAAGCGCACAAAACCGATAAATAATGATCACGTTTTGAAAGGTGCACCAGCCATGACGCGATAACAGCAAGCACAGGTAGGTACTGATGGTAATTTGTTCTTAACGATTGCATGTAACAATCTATTCATATACTATAATACACACAAACAGCCACACAGAGTTTCTCCGACCACAAACTGCGCTTTCATCACTGGCGGGATTACTTACCTAATCCCGCGTCAACAGGCACAAATCAATGTTCAAGGGAAGAGGCAATCTAAATTTCTTGCCATTCATTCCGGACTAGCTCTTTTGATCGGCTCTCTTGACACGTCAGTGCAGTATTCACGTGAATTTAGGAAGGCGACAGTGTTTGCAAACTGCAGATGGTTCGACAACAGCCAACCAGAACGCAGAACTAGTCTATTTGGCGTGCGCTTCTTCAGATAGCTGTAGGTATCAGCAGCGGATAACTCGCCCGAGGCTGGCGTGTGTTGTCAGTGAATCGATTTCTGCCCAAAAGGGGATTATTCACACGAAATCGGCGCGTCGGCGCGCGATCCGAACGCCATGGTGCCAGTGGCGCCACCAGACGGGGAGTGAGGTACCACCACCGGACGCCGGCAGCACCGCGGCGTCCGAACGGAGCACCGCCGGCCCAGCCGCATTTGTGCAGTGCCAGACGGAAGGGAGCCCTTCGAACTAACGCGGTGAATAACAAACAAGTCGGTTGAGCCGGTGGCTGCGTGCCAATTCAAATGGGTCCAAGGTAACAGTAATCTCTATCCTTGATAAAGAGATCAAGGTTTGTTCGACTGTCGTTGCGGCGCGGACTTGGTTGCCATCGTGCTGCCGCCTGGCGATGACCAGGCAGGACAATTTTTTGACAAACTCCACAGTACTTCCGAGTGGTTACGTTCCAGCAAGCACGGCCCGCAAGTTTCGCTTGAGCCAGTCAGTCACACACACACACACACCTACACACACAGTCATCAAGACATAAATAAATCAGCATGTAAGCACATTGGCATGACTAGTACCGGCACGCCAACACGTCCACCGCCAACCAAGCTTGAGTCCGAAGAGCTACGCCCGCAAACACTAGCGCCCCTGGCGGCGAGCCGCGCAGGGCGCTATTGCTCGAGAGTCCAGCAGATGGCGCGCTCGCTGGCGGCTTTAACGCAGCGGCCTCAGTAGAGACCGCAGCCGCGCAGGTTGTTGGCAATGATGACGTCCGTGACGGCGTCGAAGACGAACTGGATGTTGGTCGTGTCCGTTGCGCAGGTCATATGGCAGTAGATCTCCTTGTTGGTCGACTTGTTCTTGGCTTCGAACTGCGCCTGGATGTAGGCGGCCGCCTCGCCGTACTCCTGCGCACCTGAGGGAACAGCGGCGGTACGTCTGAGCTCCTCGTCGGATAACGATGCCAAGAGAGAGAGAGAGAGAGAGAGAGAGAGAGAGAGAGAGAGAGAGAGAGAGAGAGAGAGAGAGAGAGAGAGAGAGAGAGAGAGAGATATATATATATATATATATATATATATATATATATATATATATATATATATCTCTCTCTCTCTCTCTCTCTCTCTCTCTCTCTCTCTCTCTCTCTCTCTCTCTCTCTCTCTCTCTCTCTCTCTCTCTCTTCGTGCCTTGCCCGTCTAATCGTACCGTACGCCCGAGGCATGACGTGGGCATGTCTCATGCACGGTCATGCCAGCCTTCGTATCACGCCACACACTCCCTCGCACCCCCTCACGCCTGGTCCCCTACCGCGTGACGGGAACCCTTTGGCCCCGTCACGCTCGGTATCGAGCTCTAACACGCCGGTCCTCCATCTCATCTCGTCAGCCCCATTACGCATGCGCACGCCGACCACACGCTCAAACGACACCAAGTTCGGCCACGAAGGCCTGCCGCAGCTTCAACCCCTGCGCATGGAGCCGCTCTGAACATGCCGTTCCGAGAAACGACACCGAGACGTCTCATCTCTGGAAGCTGCTCTCGTGGTATTCTGAAAAGCCATGCGCCGCAGAACTAACGAGGCAGTTCCGCCCGGAGGAGTCTCAGGTGGGCAGTGCCCTGGACGACACTCAGCGGGATACCCCGAGCGGGACGTCAGGGAAGGTACACACCGGCGGGATACCCCAAGCCAGACGTCAGGAAAGGTACACAGCTTCGGGATACCCCGAGCCGGACGTCAGGAAAGGTACACAGCTTCGGGATACTCCGAGCCGGACGTCAGGAAAGGTACACAGCTTCGGGATACCCCGAGCCGGGTGTCAGGGAAGGCACACACTGGCGGGATATCCCGAGCCAGACGTCAAGGAAGGTACACACTGGCGGGATACCCCGAGCCGGACGTCAGGGAAGGTACACACCGGTGGGATACCCCGAGCCGGGCGTCAGGGGTGGCACACACTGGCGGGATGCCCCGAGCCGCGCGTCAGGAAAGGTACACACCGGCGGAATACCCCAGCCGCGCGTCAGGGAATGTACACACCGGCGGGATACCCCGAGCCGGACGTCAGGGAATTCGGGAAGGAGGTCGGGGTGAGAACGCACTCACCGGGGTATTCGGGAAAGCAAATGGCGAGCGGCGATTTCTTGATCTTTTCCTCGAACAAGTCCTTTTTGTTGAGGAAAAGAATGATAGACGTATCGGTGAACCACTTGTTGTTGCAAATGGAGTCGAACAGCTTCAGGCTCTCTTGCATTCGATTCTGCAACGCGAACCAAACGTTAATCGCATGATTTGTGGTATCCTACATGCTATTTCTATAAGCATGGGCAAACTTCCCACGACCTGTGATTTCCACTTTCTGACTTACACAAAGTTGCTGCTAAGGGGAAGGTCCCCGGCAATTCAAATTTTAAGCTAATGCTTGCGGAAGAAATCAAAACCCGCCCATGGCCTCGCTCATGCCATCACAGCCACAGCAAAACAGCAATCACCTAGTCCTTGGTCCGTTCTAATGCAGCGGAACGGCAGCACAATGACTGCGGTTGGCCGGGCCGCATCCACTCAACGCGCTCCCTTCCTCGTGCAGCACCTGCTCACCGTGCTATTGTCCCTAAGCACTACCTGCTCACCGTGACCTCGTCCTTGTGCAGGATCTGCTCACCGTGCTCTCGTCCTCGTGCAGCACCTGGTCGTACTCGGACATGGCCACGCAGAAGATGATGGCCGTCACGTCTTCGAAGCAATGGATCCACTTCTTCCGCTCGGACCGCTGACCGCCCACGTCGAACAGTCTGCCGGCGTCAGCGCAGGCCGGTCAAGCACCCGCCAGAGAGCGGCGACTCCGCCTCCGGTGACGAGCGGCGGCGACGGCGGCAAACATCCGGCGCGCCGCTTCGCGCCGACGCGGCGTGAGATGCTGGCAGCGACGGTCTGAAAGCGCCATCGCGTCCTGCTCGGATCTTTTACCAGACCCCCCTGGACGAGTACGCAGTGCCTTGGTAATACGCATCGGTTCCTTGACGGAGCGAAGTTCATTTGGTAGCGGAACTGAAGGCTAAATTTAGTTCACACATTTCAACGGGACGGAAATACCCAGATGCAGGCTGATCCACTCTGTCAAACAACGCCCTTGCACACATCCGCGCAAAGAGCGTACGGGTGCGTAGCCCTCAGTACTCCTCAGTACGGGTGCGTAACCCTCAGTGCTCTTCAGTACGGGTGCGTAACCCTCAGTACTCATCAGTACGGGTGCATAACAACGAGCTGGATATTCACGCGATTGCTGATCACATACCCGCAGCGTTCCCGTATAGATTACGCATGCGGCGGATCATATCACAGCCATCAGAACGGTACCATGGCAATCGCGTGCCTTCTGGAAAACAGAGCTTTGGAACAAGCCGCATCAGAAAGAGTCATCCGATGCAAGAGATCCGCGGCAGGGTGCTAGGTGCCGACAGAGTGTCGACCACTGGGTTCTCGGCAGGAAGAAACGACCATAAACTTGAGTAGGGGAACAGGACCGGCCAGGGAGGTGGAAGTGGCAGCATGTTCTCCGTACGACGCAGCCAAAGTGGTGCAGGCGGTCAGCGGTTCCTTGTTAAAATACATTGCGGCGCAATGCATGCAGAGCAATTCCGTGTACACGAGCTGAGACCGTGCTCATCCCGGGTTTCCTGTCTGGATGCGTCTTCGCGGCGCGGCACTTCCTTACGTAGTACCCGGGCGGTGTATGGCGTCTCTGCTTATCAGGACTAAATATGGCTCCTGCCTACGTCGTTATTCGGTTCGTAAAACATACCGCTGCACGTCAGCTCCAGATTTGGTCTCAGCAGTGCTCAGCGCCCCAGGGCCCGTTAATCGAAAGAGATATCTACATCCACTGAAAACGATGGTCGTATGTAAAAAAGGAGGCGTTTTAACACCATTACATCTTACTCCATTCAGATCGGGAAGTTGCCGTAGTCAGATAGTGTAATGATAAAAATTCAACCACCGGTGGGGAGTTAGACCAGGCAAATAATAATCAGCTACCAACACCGATACTTCGCCACATATGTGATGTGCAAACGGTAACCGCTGCGCATAAAGCCGGTGGGCGAGGTAAGCCTGTGGACCATGCCTGTTTCAAACAAACGCCGACGCGCCGACCTGTGACCGTTCCGCCCGCATGACCAAAACCTGCGTCCCCCGGCGGTGCGCGCGGTGGCAGGACAGCAAACATGCGTCCCCCGGCGGTGCATGCGGTGGCAGGATAGCAAACCTGCGTCCCTCGGCGGTGTGTGCGGTGGCAGGACAGCAAACCTGCGTCCCTCGGCGGTGCGTGCGGTGGCAGGACAGCAAACCTGCGTCCCCGGCGGTGCGTGCGGTGGCAGGACAGCAAACCTGCGTCCCTCGGCGGTGCGTGCGGTGGCAGGGCAGCAAACCTGCGTCCCTCGGCGGTGCGTGCGGTGGCAGGACAGCAAACCTGCGTCCCTCGGCGGTGCGTGAGGTGGCGGGACAGCAAACCTGCGTCCCTCGGCGGTGCATGCGGTGGCAGGATAGCAAACCTGCGTCCCTCGGCGGTGCGTGCGGTGGCAGGGCAGCAAGCCTGTGTCCCTCGGTGGTGCGTGCGGTGGCAGGACAGCAAGCCTGTGTCCCTCGGCGGTGCGTGCGGTGGCAGGACAGCAAACCTTCGTCCCCCGGCGGTGCGTGCGGTGGCAGGACAGCAAGCCTGTGTCCCTCGGCGGTGCGTGCGGTGGCAGGACGGCGCTCCCTCACATACCGAACCGCTTGTCTCCTGAACCAGTTACCGGCGGATTCAAGGCGACTGGATCCCACAAGTTTTAAGCTAGCACGCTGAAAAGTCACCCTTTGTGTAATAGGGCTGTCTGATACTGTTTGTGCATGCATGTGAATTATATTTTTCCCTTATTCTTTTCCGTTGTTTTTGACGTGCTCTACTATCTCTCTGATCAATGCCGCTTCAAAGCCAATGTGGGGAGGAGTTAATGTGGAGTGTCGGCTGGGTCAAATACCCTCCGAACTCTTGCGCCGGAGGTCGAAGAGCACTACTCAGCATGACGGAACTCTGTGCGATCTACGAATGCACTTGTGCATGCATGCACATATACCCATGGGTGTATTTCAGAGCCCATGGGAATAAGGATGCGCTGTGCCATCCTGGCATAACAGAAATATGACATGTTCCGCATGATTACCATGGTGAACAACGAGCTGTATCTTCCGATCACTAGGTGACGTTCAATTCCAGGACAATGACAAAGCTTCGAAAAACACGTTGCCGTGACAACCACGCTGATTGCCCGCAATTGCATGAATGACATTCCGAAAAGACCAGTCGTAACATGGCGTGGTCCACGAATTCGTGACGTGTCATTCATCCCTCGCAACCCAAAATAGCACAGCCATCCGTCCACGGCACGTCCGGCTGTTGCAAAGGCCCGGAGGGCCGCCGCGAGTCTCGACTTGAGGGCACAGCGCAGCAGCAGCACACCGGGGACAGCGGTTAGTTAGTTAGTACGCACAAATTCCGAGCACTGCGTCATGGTCACTTGCTCGTATCAATAACGGAATCCGGGTTCCGTGCACCATGAAAGAAAATCAAATCATCCTGGACTTAAACAACACCTTTAAGAATGCATATTTAATATATTGGACCCCAATACACCCTCCAACAAGATCAAAACCCCTCTACTGTCCTGGAGCCCGGGCACGGTCACGGTCCTGGACAGGAATCCGGTGGCACCTCTGCTCATGAATCAGGGGCGCAACCACTGGAGAGCTGGAGAAACAGGTCCTCCACTTATCACGAAAGGGGATTCTGGCCCCTTCAATTTTGTCCGTAGGATGCACAATTTTTCACAGTCTGCCATTTAGGATGCCATTGTCAGGTTAGGGTGTCCCCCCCCCCCCCAGATTGCATTTCAGTTTGACCTCTCTAATAACGATTTGCCCCACCACAAACTCAGACACATGGTTACACCCACGGCATATGTTATGTTGGAGAGGAGACTTTGATCAAGCGTAACCGAAGCAAAGCGCCGATCCCCTAGCTAGGGGGTCGGAGCACTTCCGCTTTCGGTTGGGGATCACGTGTCCAGAACGTTTCCAATCCAGTACTGAAGTCCCGCAAGGCAGCATTCTAAGCGTTCCGCTTTTTGCTAGTGTGGCCATTGACATCAGTGACGTTTTACCCTACAGCGTGGATCGTTCATCGTCCGTGGACGATATTGCTCAGAATAGTCTTAACAAACCAGCGGCATGGAGTAGGTAGAATTGCATTGTGTTACGTCCAAAAATACGTGTTGTACGCATTTTTGCAACAGAAGACGAGCGTGCGACGATCCTCACTCAGAACTCTGCGGTCGACTGGTGGCATATCTTAACAACGTGAAGTTTCTTGGCCCGTCCTCGATCGATAGTTTGCGTATGCTTGCCATTTCAAGCGGCTTCGCCAGCGCTGTTTTAAAGCCATCCAGATATGAAAATGATTTCAAGAATGACATGGCTCTGATACCTTCATTTTGATGCCCCGATAACAGAGCGGTGGTCGCATAAACTGAATACAGGCGGGCCATGAAATGGTCTTTGAAGCCGTGGCGACCGAAAATAAACAATCCCCATGGTCATCATCATCATCATCATCATCATCATCGAGATGGGGCCGGACGACGTCACGTTACCTTCTGATGTGGTTGAAAATCATGGTAGAATTTTTCATAACTTAAAGCGTTAAAGCCGGACACCGTTGGCTTTCTCTTATGACCCGTTATTTGTTTCGAGTCTCTGGCTCAATCAGGGCGCAACTGACGCTCCTTTTTGTGACGTAGTGTTCAACCAAGCGTAACCGGGAGAAGGATTGGGCTCGTCCAGCGTAGCCAGGGCGTTACCAAGGGGTAAAGTTGTAGAGAATGGTCAGTTTTCCATTGAGCGTAACGTAGGGTAACCGTGTAACGTTCGTGCTTACGCCCAATCACGAACGCAGCCCAGGGACTTTCTAAAGAAGATCTGGAGATTCCTTCCGATGTGAGATTATGTTTCGTTTCATGTAAGAGACAGTTCATAACACAAGAACGTAAACATCCTGCCTGCTTGAACGTAGCACTTCCCTGCGGACAAAAACGAGCGTCATCTTTCCATCTGGGTGAGCTGTCATTCCACAAGTGGACAAACGTCAAGCGACCCCTCCGGCCTCACGGGTGGCAGCTCTCTCCTGGAACAGCAGTGCCCTCTCTCGACGGACGCGAGCAGGCGCTTCCTGCGGCCTCGGCACACGTTTCCTCCGGAGGTGGCCGGGAGTTCCCTCGGATGCGCGGTGCGGGACTGCCAGATTACCCGATCGTTTTCGTCTTTGTAAGAGCTACAGCGGTAATGGTGCCAGTAGTGGGAGCGCGCTGATAACGAGGAGAGACGGGGGGGGGGGGGGGGGCGCCTGGATGCAAGAAATGGGTCGATCCGTTGCCTGATGGATGCAAACAACGGGGAAGGGCTATACTACTTGGAAATGTATACTGCTGATGGAATGCCGCGTGTGTTACTATCCGCACGCATTTCTTGTCATTTCTTCCACGGCAAAAAGTACCAATTCGCGATAACCAGTAACGACTCCACACATTTCAATGCAGAGTCGTGATCGGGAAATTATGAACGGAAACTTGAAGATGCATTAAAGCAAAATTTCCTGATAATTATCTCCCGATGGCGTTTTCCCCGTCACTTGCGAAACTCTTTCAAGGTCAGGTGGTGCCTTGCAACAACATTTGAGACTTTGATCACTAAAATAGTCCCACTAATCACAGTACAAAAACACAGGGCCAAGACACCCCCAGGCTGCTACGCAATACGAATGTGCTGGAATAAAGACCGCGTGTTTTCCCACATCCGAACACTGGGCCCAATATATTTTCATGGAGCGCCGCGATTGGGGGCGGCTCGCAGCTCAGCGCCAATAAACTTACGCAGCATGGTGCATTTGCATTCCCCGCCAGGCCGCAGTGGAAGGAGCACCGCCGACGGGATGTGGGCAGCCATGGGTCCCTGACACCGTCTCAGTTGAGTACCAGCGGGTGGCTCGTAGCTTTCGTACCCAGGACATAATAGCGTCACACGATGGTCCATGGTCACGCCGGACCAGCCCCGACCGAAAACGGCCGGATGGTCCACAGTCCCGGAAGGCGGACGCCCGCCCAGCACCGCCAGGGACTCGGCGGTCCGGTCTTCCATTAGCCCGGGCCGTAACGACCGCACGCTGTCCGTCCTCCGGGAGAGAAAAAACACGGCTCATCGCCGCCGCGGGCTAGCGAAGGACACGGCCCGCCGGGCGTTGTCTGGCCCGGTCTCGAGTCTCGCTGGAGGGGGGTCTACGGGAGGCTGGCCGGTTACGTAAGATGAAGGCGGCTGCCCAATCAAGCAAGCCTGAAATTTCGTATGACCGCGTGCGACCCACATTGTGCCTCCTGCGCCTCAAGGGACCAGTGTTGAGCCTTGAAGTGGTATGAGCTTTGCAGGTGCGCAGTGAGAGGAATCGTGCAAGAGAGCAGACCTCATGGACAAGGCAGACGGCGCCTGCGAGAGTACGTCACTCGAGTGGTGAAGGAAAAGAAGTCTGCCGTGGCCCTGCTTCACTACGTACTTAAAGTTGAGGTTTTTGAAGGAGAAGTGTACTTCGACGATGCCAGTCGTTTTGACCCGGGTTCGCAGGATGTCTTGCACAGTTGGCTGGTAGTCCTTGGCACCCAGGCGCGCTAGGTCATCTAGGAAACTGGAAACAACGAACACAGTGCAGTGAGCAGGAAACAACACAGTGCAGTGAGCACATCGGTCGTGTATAGAATGATGGGTTGCACAGCCCCGAAAGGGATCTATCAACATTGCCTATCTATCAACATTGTGGTGGTCGCTGCCAAAGTATGTCCAAGCTGAAGGTCGCGTCAGTGGCCGAGCTCGAGTATGACACCAGTCCCGTGACGTCAGTCGGTACGGGCACGCGCCTCGACGGGCCAACGTCCAGCGTCCACATCATACCTGCTCCTCAGACATGGGCCGGAGCTCGTGACGCACGCCGCCCGGCAATGTGATTCGGTGAAGTCTTCCATCACAGCCCCATATTGCAGAGTTCAGGGATAGTTGATCGTAACTGACATGACAGCTGAGAGACCAGCTCGGGCATCGTTTTTACCACGGAAGCACTGCGGGCATCGTTTGCACCGCGGATGCGCATCACAGATTGTGTGACGCTAAGCCAAACCATTCTGTAACCAGACTGATGCAACGTCACGGGGAGGTACCCCTGTTCAACTATTAATGGGGGATTGCGTCGAATTAACACAAAAAACACACGCGCACACAACAAGGATATGCTTTGGTGAGCACATGCAGCCTAGACGCCGCAGGCATGCCGTCTGCTCTCACTATTTGGCTGAGTCGTTCAGCTGGTACTCGTTGGACCTGCCGAAGCACTCCTGCACGCCGCCGTCCAGCCAGAGCCGGTTCATGGCCGCCAGCAGCTCGTCACTGAACGGCTCCGTGTCCTCCATCCGGGAGATGACGTCCATCACCATCTTGGCGTCCGGCTGGGGGCGTCGGACAGGCGCGATGCCGAGGACGGACACCAAACGGACACGCCAACGCCTCGACATCTTGCACTCATAACGCACGGCCTGTTTCCGTTAAGCCGTGTTTTCTGTTGTGTGTGCAGCAAACGTTCTCGTTTTCTATTAATTATACTTCAGCAACGGTGTCGAACAGCCCGTATCGGCATTGCGCAGAACTTAACCCGACATCAACCGGACTCCTCAACGGCGCACCATTGACCGGACGGGGGCAGATTTGACCCCCCACTTATCTCAAAAACGGCTGGGCCGAATTCAGAAATTCAAATTGCAATGAAAGTGCCGTGGTATGCAGTCTCAGGCCACACAACAAACTTAGGTTTAGGTGCGCATTAAGGTCACAGGTCAAGAAAAGATATTAGAATGATACTTTGGAACATCTGACCGACTCCACAACGTACTTCATTTAGAAGCGTATCTTGTGGTGTGAAATCACAGCGCCCTGATCAAACGTGCTGAAAAGGAAGACGTTCTAGGCTGCGTGCGCCGTACTAGGTCTGTAATCAAGGTCACGTGCCGTGCAAATGAGCACTGAAACCTTGGTCTATGTGCCAATTTTTGTCCATTTTTTCTGACGTGTCTGAACCATCTAAACGCGAAGTGGCAGAGCTTAGCCGCAATTTTGGATACCATGAAAGTGGGCAAGGCTGTTACTTGTCTATGAACTCTCTCAGATCAGGGTCAAATGGATCACCTCGGCGTCGAATAACCAGTTGGACCGATTTTTGCGTTGCTTTCGACGGTTTAACCCTGCCGATAGCGTAGCCTGATGCCCTTCAACCCCGCCACCAGCCTCACGTGGTCGTCGGTTTGCGTGTGAGGCTGATGTAGGTCAGTCATGGTTACTATATAAGCCATAACTCAGTCGCGTAGCCTGATGCCCTTCAACCCCGCCACCAGCCTCACGTGGTCGTCGGTTTGCGTGTAAAGCTGATGTAGGTCAGTCATGGCTACTATATAAGCCATAACTCAGTAATTGTTACGGATCATTGCTTGAAACTTGGTACAGGCATCCGCCATAGTCGTATCTAGGACATCTTTTGTATCTTCATAATTTTCAGCCGGAGGCTAAGAAATGTGGAATGTACTTTTGTCAATATTATTTGTGTTATTTGACATCCCAATGTTTCAAAGTGCAATATGGAAACAACACAACGACAAGGCATATGAATGACGAAATAAGTGGCGTACATTTGCAGTTTTCGTGTTTAAAATGTCTTCTTTTTTTGGCTTCTGTGTCAATTTCCCTGCGGCTATGCGCTTCTGTCCAAAGTTGGCAAACAATACGCCACTATGACGTCACCTACGCTTGACCTATTATGGGCTCGTAGTTGTTTTTCACAATACGGCAAATAACTTATTGTTCACCGCTAATTTTGCTGCCATACCTCAATGCATTCATTGAATTATCGCAAACATTGGACAGGGGGCAGATTTGACCCCTTCTCCTCCCCGGTCAATGCTGGGGGAATAATGTCAACATGCGAGAAACATCACCACAGTACCGACTTCAACCGTCACCGATAGAGGGCTGACGCTGGACCGGCAGGTGAAAATGAGCTGCGTATTTGAACTTTATCGTGGTGCTGACTGGAATATATCCATTTTGTGTGATCTAGTACCCTCACTCGCTCACTTTAACCCCTGTGCGATACTGTGATCGATGCCGCCAGTGCGTCCTCAGATTAGGCTGCAGAGGCTGCTACAGCACTCCTTTATTGTACGACCGGCACACGAGCCATTAAGGCGCTGGTCTCAGTGCTTAATTAAACGGCAGCGAGTATATTTTGTTGTTGCGTGCAGGGTGTTTATGAAAATAACACTCACGGTGCAGCCAGTGGTGGGAAAGTGTCTTTTCCGTTGCCGACGAAATTTGGAAACAGCCTTACTTGTCACTTGGAGGCAAATCTATCAGAAACCATCGCACTAAAACTATAAAAGCGACAAACCACACAGAACAGAGAAAAATAAAGTGCAGTGAGTAATAAACATTATTAATCTTTTCATTTCGTAAGGTCTATTTGTTTGGCAACGTATAATTTGCTGACCATGTCAAAAGCTCCGGCGGTTAATGCGTACGTTTTAGTGCATGAGTGGCCGGCGCAGCGGGCTTAAGCTTGGTGAGTACGTCAGCTCGGTTAAAACCTAAGCCGTCGCATGCGCGGAGAAAGGCAGGAGCATGTATGTTCAGCGGCCGCATCATAACTATAGATGACACATAACAAGCCCCATGCACTATGTCACGACATACTGGGGCAATGCCAGTGTTGGAGAGGGAACCCTGACAGCGTTTGACCCACCGATCAAAACCCTTCTTCACCGCTTTGCTATCAGCTGGACACCCTTTTTGACGCTACAAACTGCGCTACCTTAAGCTGAGTAGTCGCGTAAGTCAATATAAGTACGTTACTGTGTTGTTTCAGAACACGGCTTTGGCCTATGTCTAAACTGCAGTGTCTGAAATGAAACTCCATAGCTTTCCATAACGCCCGATATTGAGATTTCTAGCATTTATAATTCACGCCTGGGAAACTTTTACCCCTCAACAAAAAACAAAACAAATCCAACAATGGATAAGTTTTTTCATGGCTTGGGTACCATGGATGGCGTGTTAATGTTCACGTAACGAGCCGTACTTAGCGAGATCGGTTGATTGCTTTGGAATTCGGGCGCTGCGACTATTTCTTTATGCGACGACCATGTTCAGTGTATAGTAACTATACTGATTTAAGCGTCGCTCACGGACCAAAACAGCCGCTTTTTAAGGAAGCATTTGGGCGGCGTGCATGTCATAACGGACACAGCAGTTCTATGCCACCCTGTTGTGGGTACATTCATGTCCGGCACATCATATTTTTCAGATGTGGACCTAGGACCTAATGTCCATACACCACAAACTTATAAAAGTATGGCAAGGAATGAAACGCTCGCTCCATAAACCCGCATTATGGCATTATAATTGTCTGCAACTTAACACTCGCCCGGGTTGAGGGCTGCATACCCTTCGCTCGCGTGGGAGGTCGATTTTGCCCCCCCCCCCTGAGATCTCGGGAACTAAGACAGCCAGAAACACCATATTCACCGAGTGTGTTAACCTGTACGTGAACTCACTTAGGTTAAATTTCGAGGTTCCTAGGTCATGATTTTCGGGTCAAATAAGGTCAAGCAAGGTCAAATGTCAGGTTGGTCTCCAAAGTGCCCCCAGAACCTAGATAACTGTTTCTAAGCAAAAGGTCACATGCCCATTTAAGGTCAGCGACCTTGTTTGACCTTTTGGAGGTCACGCTTACCAAAATCATACAATAATGCTCTGAGTTTTGCACTTGCATAAGCGACAAAGATAACGCTAGACAAGATGTTTCGAAAAACAAAAAGGTTTACCTGGGTCATTTCAGGTCAATGACCTGTTCTGACCTCAAAAAAGTCCATGGAAGGTGCATAATGCATAATGCTGTCAATAAATTCGAAATGAGCACCAGGAACTATCCCTTACAGCAAGCCCTAGAGGAATAAAACAGGTTGGTTTTGACGTTGATCTGACCTTTATACCTGATCTTGGGTCAACGTAATTGCTCATTCAATATTTTTGCTACCTAAAAAAGCCTTTCAGAGATGTGTGGCTTCGTGTAACACTCCGTTGTTGCATCAGAATGAACGACTCCCTAGAAATTGACTCAGCTGAAAACATGGCCCGACTTTGACCTTCCATAGGTCAGCGTCCTTACAAGGTACATGTAAATTTGTTATGCCAAACGATCCGCTATTCAGTTGTCTACAGCTATGTCAAATTTGGTGGCCGTCAGACCCAGGAGAGGCCGCGTGTCCGGCACTGGGCTGGCCGCATGCCGCACATGTCAGGCCGGTCCGGCACATCATGACCCCTCCGGTCATGTGTCCAGCACTGGAGCAGATGCCTGTTCAGCACTGGGCTGGCCGTATGCCGGCACATGTCAGGCCGGTCCGGCACATCATGACATCTCCGGTCATGTGTTCAGCACAGGAGCAGATGCCTGTTCGGCACTGGGCTGGCCGTATGCCGGCACGTGTCAGGCCGGTCCGGCACATCATGACCTCTCCGGTCATGTGTCCAGCACTGGAGCAGATGCCTGTTCGGCACTGGGCTGGCCGTATGCCGGCACATGAGAGGCCAGTCCTGCACATCATGACCCCTCCGGTCATGTGTCCAGCACTGGAGCAGATGCCTGTTCGGCACTAGGATGGCGCACGTGCAGCACTGGAGCGGCCGCGTGTCGGGCACAGGTGAGGTCGAATGTCCAACGCAGGGCTGGAAAGCACTGGCGCCGGGTTGTGCAACGCTTAGCTCTCGCCCTGATTCGCTGTTTTTTATAACAAGGACTAGTAGAGAGAAGGGGGAAAAACTTTCTTCGCAGCATTTCTGTTTTGAGAAGGAATGCGTTTCAGGAACACTGCGTGGCGATTGACGATAAACGGACGGGTGCGGGCGGCGAGGCGACCCTGACATGCTCTAGACGATAAATCTATGCTTAGCGCACATAGAACTACACACCAACGCACTCGCCTTCAAAGAGGAACCCACCTGTTTGGATTAAGTGTTACTGTAAGTTATAGTCTCGCACATAGGAGCACAGAAAAATATAATTGTTCGATTTCCAGAAAAAATTTGACTCTTGACATATTTTTTACCTCGCGTCATAAAACTTTTCACCAATCGTAAGATCTAGTTAAGACTAAACTATCGTTCTTGTAAATGCGTGGCTCTATCTAGGTTAGTTTGGAAAGGGGAGGGCTCGCATCGATCGCCCCCCTCCCCCACATAAATTTGCGTCATGAAAATCGACGAATCAGGGCGAGGACTAATGAATGAGCCGTGACCAAACATCATGTTTAACATGCTTATCATGCGGTTGTTATTTTCACGTGTGTAGCCTTATTGACATTACCTTCACAACGAAAAGAAGGGAAATGTCCTCTGCTAGGTCATTCGATGAAAAATGGGTGGGGTGTTGCCTGCACACACATAAAGTTTGGGGACACTCCAGTCTTCAAACCCGACATCACCCCTATGGTGCTCATAGGTAAAAATTATCTGACTAAAAGTATCAAAGATATTTAACGTCACCATTTGCTGGGGGTGTAATTGGATGCGATGAGTAATTGCAGGAGTCCCAGATCGCACCAGATCGGCTTCTTGTATGAGCCCGCATTACACCCCTCGTAGATTGATATTCATAACTATATTCCATACAGCAGGGCAATAATCAATTCAACACTGAAATGCAGCTGCCTGTTAACCAATCACCTTCATAAATACATGTGCCTGCGTGCGGTGCGTGCGTGCGTGCGTACGGTGCGTGCGTGCGTGCGTGCGTGCGTGCGTGCGTGCGTGCGTACGTAGGTGATCATATACTTAAAGACTCGCATCACGGAAATAAACACTGAATGATGGTTGAGAGTCATCTAATAAAAATGTCAGAAAAAAGGCATATTTAACATACCTAGCCCAGCAGGGATGTGTATTTCATATTGAGTTAGGAGGAGGGTGCCCCTCAGCCAGAGGTACAGCTCCATGGTTTTATGTATCATTATTTAATCATCATTTTTCCATCCTTAATTTTGGGAGTTTAGAACTCCGCAAAGAAATGTTCAGAAACTTTCCCCCTCTATCAGCTCTGAAACGAAAATGGGTCACATCTAGCGGAGGGGGGGAACTTTCATTTGCATTACGGAGGTCGGCTTAGTCCTTGATTTCTTCTTGAGCCCCCCCCCCACTCCCTGAACCCTAGGTATTTTGCAAAAACTGCATCTCTGTAGCTCTGCATCTATCGATTATCATGGTTCTACAAGTATCTGGAAATGATTCCATCTTTCTTTAGTGATGGTTGGTTGGTTTGGTTTTGTTTGCTGCAACAGCTGAACGCGTTGGCAACCCTTCTCTATCTTCGCATGCCACCATTATTATTTGCATACTTCTTAACATGGTCTTAATAAATGGAATATACTTAGAGCTCCATGCAATATTGGTATCAGCAGATTGCACCAGGCACTTTGAACAACTATTCTACATTCATTCTGAACAATGTACAGTAAATGACAATCTAAAGGATCTGATATCACACCTGTCAACTAGTCAGTTCGCTAAATCTGAGGTGCTTCGATTAGCGCATGAGGCCCATGCCCGCGATACCCGGCCTTTACCCTACAGCCGCTTTTCCTCTCGGCAACAGGAAGCCCAGATGAATCATGACATGCGCCGCTCAAATATCATCCGTTGACCCTGAAGCTGCCTTTCGCGTATCCACGGACAAGGAGCCCTTAGACCAGCAGGGCTTTTTAACGCTATTACTAGGAACACCCTAAATGGGGGATCCTTAGAAGAGACGAGCAGCAAGCCTGGTGGTTAGCGACGTCTTTCAAACCGGTAAGCTTCTCACGACACAAAAATATCCAACAGCAGCCTACAGCCTTGCAATAAGCCGATGCACAGCCGTGTGGCAACCATTCCAAATAATCGGTCTTAATGATACAATTATCAAAAACGCTGCGCAGCGGAATGATCATGTTCGCCACGAGGTGCCGAGGCCATCCACGATTCTCACGATGGTGAAAGGCCGAGTTATGTGGAGTTTTACACTGTGTGAACGTTAAGTGAGTCTTGGCTGAAAATCTGTGAAAAACACTGATCTGACGGTCATTGGTCAAAAACATCGCGCTCCCGCTGATCTGTGGCGCAAGCACTGGTGTAGCATAGCTTATAGAATATTTATGTGGCCTGCTCAAAGCTGTGCAAATTAAGGCTGCTATGTTTGGCAACATTTTGTTGTTCAGTTTGCTCCTACAGCGAAATGCCAATGTTTCCAAATGTGCTCTACACAAGCCTACGCTGCAAGTGTTAGCAAGTACAGGCCAGCAGTAAACTTTAAGTTTTGTCTAATTGGGATGTTTGCTGTAGATTGTTTCCATTTCGCAATTTTTCACCACACAGCCCGCAAAAAGTGTCCACATTGCCATCGACCAGATTCTGTAATCCGTAGCTTTTCCGCTCCTGGGTGCAGTTTCAACGGTACGACGGCAACGGGGCGATATCGAGGAGAAACAATTTTTTGCGTATATTCTGGAAGGGTGAAAAAATTTTCTCCCTCTGCCCCACTTATCCTGTTAAACTACATCCTTGGCAACAAATGAAAAAATGAAGCAAGCTCAACGAGCCTCGGTAATGAACGGCCGTAACTCAACTAGAATATTCACAACAGTGGTGCATTACATAACGGACAAGGCCCAGATTAACACAAAATGGTCACCACTCCGTCCTGCAACCCACTGGGTTCCATGGTCGCCCACACCGAACTGCACAAGTTCAATAGTCGCGACCAAAATAGATGTTGTCGCAGAACTCATTAACGTAATCCGATCCTGCTCCTGCTGAAGTTGCATCCAGTCCGCCCCAAATCCCATTGCCGAGCGCGATAAATGACTGGAACACCGTGGTCGGTCATATGTACTGATGACGATGGTATAGCCTCTCTGGACTAATTCGGCATATCGATGGCATACCGTGGTACGCACATTGCAACATCCGAGGGTACCTGCACCAACCCCACTTCAAAGTTATGGCATGTTGTCATATGAACGTCACTGAATGTTGACGCTTTAAAATGTCAGCCAGACAAGTAAAAAAAAGAAGCCGAGGTTCATAAGCCTACCTATTGTGCTTCATATGCATAGTACAATTAAGGTCGCTGTCTGCTTACGATGAGAGAGGAAAAATATTATCAACAAAGTGCAGCATCAACATCATCCAACTAATAGCATCGCTTTCGCGATCACGGTAAGTAAAACAAAGAAAACAATGATACAGACATTCCGGTAGCCTTAAAAAGTCTAAATCTATATAATGTGGAAGATGATCAGGGGCGAATAGTCATAAAATGCTAACAATTATCCACCGCACCTAGACGTATTTCTGCATGGA
>NW_023596545.1:7232652-7282385 GCF_011947565.3 Pollicipes pollicipes
CTGGTGTGTTTCTTCATTGTTTGCTATGTGATCGTTTATTGTGTTGTTGCCTCTCGCCATGCTCTGTTCGTGCTCGGTTTTGCTTCGGCCGAGACATCTGAGGCGATGCGTCTTGGCTGTGTGCCACCAGGAGTGCGCATGCAGCATAAGCGTAAAGCAATAACGAAACACAAACTGATGGCACATGCATTAGAGCATACTGATTTATTTACATCGCTGACAGCAAAAAATGGGCCGATCATGGATGTACTGCAGTGTCAGGACAACCCGCGGCCGGGCAGAAGAAAACTCCAGAAACCACGCCAATGTTCAAAAACCAGGAAAATCTTATGGTCCCCATGTAGGGGAAGTATCAGATATGAAAATGATCAAAACATATGTTTATTCCGGGAAGTTCATGTTTCAATACAGGAAATGGTAAAAACACAAACAGATCACTTTAGGGTCTGGAGTGCATTTACACGAGAAACAGTGTTTTACACAACACACAACTCCGTGTTCTGCCGCTCGCCAACACTGAGCACCAATTGATAGTGACGGTGTGCTGTCACGTGGTCTGTGATCGCCAGTCGGGTGACGTGACGAACAGCGCACTGGCGTCGTCGGCGCCGGCGAACGCCGCATGGGCGCAAACTGTCGGCGACCTCCGGTCACGCGCCAGTGTGCTGACGCAACCGCCACGCGTCTCGACCAACGGAGATTGCGCGCACGACTCAAATTGCAACAAGATGCTCTGCAATGCGTCATCATAGCTGGTGCCAATGTGCGGCGGGGAGAGTACTGCTCGCCGTCGGTCGCTAATCGGTGGTCGACCCGGCGCACGGGGCCAGGCGCGTGTATATTAGCATTTTATTTGATCTGTGCATTAGTGTAATCACCGCATCACGGGATGTCCCCCCCCCCACATAAGGCTGTATGCCCACGATGTGGGTGCAAATAATGCTTATTTGTTCCGTGTATTGGTGCAATCGAATGACAATGAACACGAGATGCTGCCCTATTGCCTGAATTATGTGCTACTGATTCTCATCTAATCCGTGTGTCGGTGTATTGACGTGACAATGATCAACAGATGCCCCCCCCCCCCCTCCATCTTTTTCTGCTAGCGGCGCGTGTGCACGTGCTGTACCGAATATTATTTGATCTGTGCATTAGTGTAGTCATATAGTATCAACACGAGATGCTTCCCCTACCCCCGGACTGTGCAGCATTCCAGGATGTAACCCACGCCCGTTCCCTTGGCTGGCCTGCCGGCTGTGGGTTTGCCCCTTCCCTGCAATGGTCGTGGGCGTTGGTTAGACGCGGCCTTCTCGTGTCGCCTCGGTTTGGCCACCGGCGTTCCTCTCCTGGCGTCGCACCTCGATCCGGCGCAGTCTTGTGTCGGCGCCGCGCACGTGCCGTCTGGCCGCGGTGACGTCGCCGACGTCCTAAGGCCTGCAATCCATGCACCATTGACGGGGTGGGATGCGGCTCCCGCCGACGGCCCCCCCCCCCCCCCCCCCTGATCACCATGGGGAGGAGGGTGAGGCAGTGCTTCACCCCATTGGCGGCACGCTGCGCCGTGCCGTGGCATTATGGAAGTTGTTTTCCAAAACACTGTGTCTCGTATAACTGCGCTCCAGAGCGTGGAGCGCATCCGTTTGTGTTTTTAGCATTTCCTGTAATGAAACACGAACTTTTATGACTAAAAGTCTGTTCTTAGCAGCTTCATATGTGATACGTCCCCTACATGGGCACCAGAATATTGTACTGATTTTTAAACATTCGAGTGCTTACTGGAGCTTTCTCTCACCCTGCCGGCGGTTGGCCTGGTTGGCCGAACGATGCCACGTCACCTACAGCGCGTGCCGTCAGCCCGGCAACATGCAACGCTAACGCACCACATGCTTGTACAAGCCAACACCGTAGAGACCAAACGCCTGACAATGACCATTGCCGCCGGCGGTGCATATCAGTGTTGCACGCCCTGCGGCCAGATGTCTCTGCCGGAAGTGTGGCATTCACACATCGCCTGCGCACCGTCCAATGGTCGGCTGTGTTCCGTGCTCCAGCGCACGGGCACCGCGGCCGGAAGCCTTGCGGCCTGGCCGGCCTGGCACCAGTCATCAGCTGCATGGGCGTCTTCGCTTCCGAAGCGCGGCCGTGCTCTAGCACGTGACGCGGCGCGACGCCGCACGCCACTTGCAACAAGTCGGCAACACAACTTCATTACTGCCGGCAACGCGCCACCACCGCACACGCAGCACAACCAGCCTGGCACTCGACGCCCGGTGCGGCAGTAATCTAGCGGCCATGCTGGCACTAGCAGCGGCTGGGCGATTTTCGACCGTAGCGACGCGCGTGCCGGCGTCAGTTGCACGCTCACAGACGCCGCGCGAGGACGCGTTCTGCCGCTCGCCAACACTGAGCACCTATTGATAGTGACGGTGTGCTGTCATGTGGTCTGTGATCGCCGGTCGGGTGACGTGACGAACAGCGCACTGGCGTCGTCTGCGCCGGCGACCGCTGCATGGGCGCAAACTGTCGGCGACCTCCGGTCACGCGCCGGTGTGCCGGCGCAACCGCCACGCTTCTCGACCAAAGGAGATTGCGCGCACGACTTAAGTGGCAACAAGATGCCCTGCAATGTGTCATCTTAGCTGGTGCTAATGCGCGGCGGGGAGAGTACTGCTCGCCGTCGGTCGCTAATCGCTGGTGGACCCGGCGCACGGGGCCAGGCGCGTGTATATTAGTTTTTCATTTGATCTGTGCATTACTGTAATCACCGCATCACGAGATGTCCTCCCCCCCCCTTAAGGTTGTTTGCCCACGGTGTGGGTGCAGTTGATGCTTTTTTGTTCCGTGTATTGGTGCAATCGAATGGCAACGGCCACGAGATGCTGTCCCATTGCCTGAATTATGTGCTACTGATTCTCCTCTAATCCGTGTGTTGGTGTATTGACGTGACAATGATCAACAGATGCCCCCCCCCCCCTTCTTTTTTCTGCTAGCGGCGCGTGTGCACGGGCTGTACCGTTTATTATTTGATCTGTGCATTAGTTTTAGTTAGGTTAGGGTAGGATAGGTTAGGTTAGGTTAGGTTATGTTATGTTATGTTGGTTTGGTAGGTTATGTTAGGTTAGGTTAGGTTAGGTTAGGTTATGTTGGTTGGTTAGGTTAGGTTAGGTTAGGTTAGGTTAGGTTAGGTTAGGTTAGGTTAGGTTAGGTTAGGTTAGGTTAGGTTAGGTTAGGTTTAGGTTAGGTCAGGTCAGGTCAGGTCAGGTCAGGTCAGGTCAGTCAGGTCAGGTCAGGTCAGGTCAAGTTAGGTTAGGTTAGGTTAGGTTAGGTTAGGTTAGGTATTGCTAACGTTATTGATTTGGTAGCCTATATTGTTCACCCAACTGCCTCTGAGAGCATCTCCGGGGCCGAGTACCATCATCCGCTGACCCAGAAATGTTTTGGTCTGGCCTGACGACGCTATACTAATTTCGATTGAAGACTTCAGTTCACAAGCGTCAACACGCGAGATATGGAACTGGATTTTCTACACGATTGCCGCTGGTGGTGTCAATTGGTATATTATCAAAAGTACCTAGTAACTGCACTCTACCGGACCAATCCGCAGCGCGGAGCTCATCAAAACGCGACGAGTACACGAAAGATCATGAATGCGCACGCCTTCCGTTCTCGTACACACGGAACGTTACAAATACGCGACGGTCTGCCGAAGCCACCCCAATACTACAGGATAAACTGCGTGGCATTATGTGCTCTATATAAATGTAGATAGCAATAAAATGATCTTCGGAAAAATGCATAACGCGTCTTCTTGCTGGAAATGGGCATTCCAGTGTCCCAGTCATATGGGCATATACCTTTTGCCGTTTTTGAGGGTTGGGCCTTGCGCTTAATCTTATGAAAATGGGATTTCTTGGTACAGATTTCTTACAGACATATCTTTGTCACACGACCATACATAAATACGCTGCAAAATAAATAAACGCGTGCCAAAGGAAAATTCATGTCAGCTGGCAACACACAAATTGCCAGTAGCACTCGTAGCAACTACATCCTCCTTATACAGTGTACCAGAGTTCTAGCTCGGCCGCCACCGCCCACAGTCCACTACTGGGCGGTCACATCCACCAATCAGTGCTTTCATCGCGGATCAACCAATGGTGACGCAGAACATGCATATGACCGCGAACGGTTCGGCAAGAGCCTGCCGACCACTGCCCATCGACCCATCCCTGCGACGAACTTCACATCACATCGCTATGGTGATCGCCGCCTACGCCGTCAACTGGCTCACGCCGCGTCTGACATCACCCGGCCGACCAATCACAGCCCCCGACCACCGCGGGTGGGTCCCGCATGCACGACCTTGACGGAATGCCACTTTCTGGTTCACGGGGCAGAGGACCGCCCATGCGCTGATGTTCCACGGCCGGCCGATATCTAACAACGCCCCGTTTCAGTCGGACGGAAAGTCCTCGAGACTGGGCTCTTTGGTGAAGCACATGATTTGCAGCTTCATATTGGCGCGGAACTTCTTCAAAAGTTCCTCCACCAGCCTGAGGACAAAACAGAGCGGTGTTAACACGTTTACATTCAAGAGGTTAAACGTGTTGAACTATGCTACGAATCACTGACGTTTTGTTGAAGAGCCTTCAAAGGCGTCGCCGCATTACACATGATAAGATGATAGGCTCTCTATATTCCCTGCCGGTCTGGTGGTCCAGGGACAGCAGTGTGACCTAATTAGATAACAACTGGACACCATTAGGGGGCAGCGAACAACACCAGCCCGTGCTCAATCGCCGGGAATCGCCGGGTGGCGTCACCAGCAGCGGCACCCCTCGGCAGGGGCGGCGCCACTGATTTTGAATTGGGGGCAGGATTCCTCATGGGGCCCCTGGACAAAATGCGGTCCCCTTGCAGGGAGGCCTACTGGACAGCATCGTATTCAAGTTGGAGGGGCACCGAGGGTATGTGCCGCTTATCAAATTGTTAAATGTGTCAGATCCAAGCAATATCCAAAATAGATGCCTTCTGATTATTCTGCATAGGGTCTCGCTTTCCTAAAACAAGACCTCCTGTTCCCGAAAAGAACATCCTGATGCACAGAGGGGCCTCCTCATCCAGAGCTTGATGCCTCCGATTTACGAAGGGGCCTCCAAATCTGCCCAGGGGGCCTTGATATCCCAAAACAGGTCATCCCGATCCGGAACCGCGACCATCTCATCTATGAACAGGCCTCCTGCTCCAGAAATTGGACCTCCTAAATATAGAGCTTGCCTCCTTACCCAGAACAGGGGTCTCCTTGTTCCTAACGGAAGGGCCTCCCGAGCCAGGTAGCGGGCCTTCTGAACATAGCATGGGGTCCACTGATCTATAACGTGGGTATCTTATGCCTGAAGGTGGCCTCATGATCTAGAAAACGGATCTCTTGATGTAGAGATGTATTCTGAGTCTGATTCATTTCTCGCTAGCTGAGCTATGGGGCCTCCTTGATCCAAATCATGGCAATCTATGGGTGGCTGGAATACCAAACATTGGGAAAAGGGGAACTGCCAAAAATTTGAGGGGGCGAAAATACTCTTGCCCCCTGTTTTGCCTGCTAGCCAGAGGCGGGGCAACTGCCTCCCTTGCCCCCACTCCTGCTACACCGCCCCTGCCCCTCAGGGAACGGGGCTGGGGTCCGCGCGGCTCCGATGTTGTCGCTTCCCGGTGCCATCCCTGATCGCGCCGGCGTAAGGCGGCCGTTGGCTGCCGGTCCGGCGGCCCTCCAGATGCGCGCTCACCGCTTGTCGCCGGCCGGGTCCTGATGGTTGGGAAGCGACTCCGAGGCCTCAACGAACGATAGCCTGTGGAGGAGAGCGGCACCGAGCGTCACAACCGTGAGCGTCACACCGCAAACGCACGCACGTCACGAGTAGTGGGCTACTCTCAGTTACCAGCCGTCTTTGTCATCCCGAAAACAGTCGTTGAAACTAAGAGCACAAAAGCGATGACGAAAGTCCCGCATTCTAGACCCTGAAAATGCTTCCCACAGCCGGTAAGCGAACGGGTTGGCTGCCTGTACCTTGTCACGTTGAGTTCCGGATCGAGCGTTCTTCGTTTGATTCTCAACTACCCATCTTTACCCAGTTTTAAAGGACCACCACCATGAGATATTAATGACATGGGAGGCTGTGACAGTAATACTTAACACGCTTCCATGCACCCACAGGCGACCAAGAAACAATCACTGATATCCTTACAGACGGGCAAACCCGAGAGTACAAGATCTCCGCTGGCCGACCGCGGCCGGCCGCGACGGCGGGTGGGAGTCCCGCTCAGGCGCAGCGCAGTGTATCCGCACGGACCAGGAGTGAAACAGCCGCTCGTCGAAGCCCCTTGTACTGCACCAAACTGCCCTGACCCGACCCCACTGGGCTGACTGACCTGGCCGCCTCGGTGACGTACAGTTGGAGCGTCTCCTGCAGGGCGGCCAGGTCAAGACGGGCCTGCTGTCCGCCGGCCGGCGTCATCCGCACCACTGACGTCATCAGGCGGCTCAGCTCTTCCGCCACGCCCTCCACCAGGTTACAGAGCACGCGGCGCACCAGCAGCGGCGACACGGAGTACACCTGGTGAGGGCGAGCGTCAGGCCTCTGTAAGGGGGGGGCCACACGAGCCGGCTGCCGGATGGGGCGCGGAACGCGACAGGCCGGGACTGAAATGTCGCCACAACACAGTACGCTTCCCTCACATTCAGTCTGCTTACGCCGTGCATCGAACACCAGCGGCTTGGATGCCATGCGTAAAACACGTTGCCGTGGAGAGTGCTCCAATATACGTTTGTGGCTATGCATACACGTGGCTGTTGTTCATTGGCGTTTTGGGACGTGCCGACAAAGTCACGTTGCAAGCATGACAAGCTCACGTGCATGTCCGGCATCGGCGGCACCATCACGCCTCTTTCGCCGACGCCGGGCACGGCTCCCGTACCTCGTGGTGGACGCCGATGCAGTTCATGATAACCTCCTTGACATAGCCGCGGACGTCCGTGGGCGGCCTCAGCACGTGGGACCAGTCGAACCGGCCCTGGTACATGCTCATCTCCACTATGCCTGCCGACACGCGGTGGTCGCGGTTACCGGACGGCGAAGCGGGGCGAGCGGCCCCCGGACGGCGAGGCGGCGCGAGCGGCCGCCGGACGGCGAGCCTCTCGTCGACAGCGGAGGCGCACGCGCGCGGCCCGAAACCCGACGGTGGCCGCCGACAGTGCTCAGGCACCCGAGCGTCACTGGTGTCCTGGCTAGCAGCCGCGCGGGTGGCGGGTCAGGCCGCCATCGCTCCCTCCGAGTGCCCAGTTTGGTTGCTCCTCGTCAAGCCATGCCGCTCAACTAGTGTATAAAGGTAGCCACGGAGGTCACGCTCACTGCGGTGCGGTATTTTAACGAACGACTTTGCTCATACACCCACACACCACCGCACCAAGAGGCGGCGCCTGACCGGGTCGCCCCGCCAGGCCGGGCGCCCTTCGGCGTGTCCGTACCGAGGATGGGGTCAGCCTTCTCCTCCATGTACGCCTCGAACAGCTTCTGCTCGAGGTCGGAGAGCACGTCCGTCACCTTCTGCAGGCCTTGTTGCACCTCGGCCGCCGGGAACCTGGCCGATGCCGGGCGGTGGTGGCGGTCAATCACGGGCGCTCCAGCGACACCGGTCATCAGCCGTCACAATGGCGACAGCGCTTAGCAGGGATTTCAGCGACGAGCGTCGCAGCGACGCGACCCAGCAACAACAGCAAAGTATCGGCTGGCGGGCACGCTTTCGGTAGGCAGCTGTGAAGCCCGGACGTCACGGAAGTTAAGAATAGGTCAGCAACTGCACCCAAAGGTCGCAGAGCCTGATGAGCGGTGAAACGATTGTGACATTAAGTCACTGGCCTGGACCCACCGCCTACGGACAGTGGGGGTGGATAACCTGAAATCGGTACTAATCAATACATGCAACCTGAATTTTTGAATGACTGAATTTCTAGGATCAGAGCTCACGCTCAGTAGCGTTTGTTGTGTGAGCCCTGCCCCTTCCCATCCAATCGCGCAATTCGACGTCAACGGCAGAACTTCGTCGTGAAAGTTGAGCGTGCCACAACGCTCGGCGCGGTCTGTCCTGCCATCTGATGTTATCTTATGTCAAGCGCGACCGCTGCCACCGGTCGCAGGCCATACCTGTCCAGAACAAATAGCGAGCGCATGAAGTGACTCGAACTCACCCCGCCATGGGCGGTTGGATCGGAAGCAGGCGCTCTAACCAACTGAGCCATCGGGATGGACATCCAACACTTACATAACTTTCTTCAAACCAAAGAAATCCCACTGACCAAGAACCATCTCGAGTGAGCCAGAGCCAGCGGTGCCGGCGCCGCACACCACGCCTCTCCTCCCTAACCCGCCTCACCCGTGCGAGGTGAACACGTCGGCCAGCTGGGGGGCGCGGCTGACACGCAGCACGTGGCAGTTGGAGAGCACCACCAGCAGCCGGTACTCAACGCTCGGCGCCTCGGCCACGGCCGGCGCGCCATCCTCGGAGCCCGAGCCCTCCTCGGACTCGGCGTCCTCGAAGGCCAGACGCTCCAGCACCTGGCGGCGATGACCGGAGTTACAAGTGCGTCTGCCTCCGGACAGGACGACGCTGCAGCCAGCCGGCGCCTTCCCCGCAGCCAGATACGATGAGGCACGACCAGCAGTGTCATCATAGAGGCGAAAACCTCCATCACCATCTCCACTGCGAAGACATGAGTCTTTCTTTCCGACGGCAAAACGGCTCGACCCAAACCGCCGGCTCGCTAAGCCCCCAGTGAGACGCCGATGGCGACGATTGGAGCGTTAGGGCGCGCCGACGTCAGAGGCCGCTTAACGCCAATCCGACAGAAACTGGCCCGCTCGTCTGTCTCATTTCTGTCCAGCCGTGGCCGCAGAGGAGCAGAGGAGCAGAGGAGCAGAGGAGCGGCACGCCCACGTCAGAGGCCGCTTCACGCCAAGCCGACAGTAAACTGTCGCTCGTCTGTCCCACTGCTGTCCAGCCGTGGCCGGCAGCAGACGAGCAGAGGAGCAGAGGAGCAGAAGAGTGGAGGAGCGGCGCGCCCACCTGCGCGAAGGTCGCCACCAGGTTGTAGACGAGCACGACCACGTCCTTGCGGACCGTCTCGTTCTGCATGAGGGGCGTCTCCTGCGGCCCGGCCGTCAGCACCTGCTCCTCGGCCTGGACCACCACGTCCGTCACCGAAGTCATGAACTGGGTCAGCTGGAACGCAGCGGTGGCCGGTCAGAGGTGTCGTCAATAGCGCGTCCCCCCGTCCCCTCCCCCCAAGCCAACCCCAGCGATTTTTTAGCTGAAAGGCCAAACGAAAAGGTAGCCACGATCGTCAATTATAGTTTACGCCATGTGTATCACTGAATACATGGCGAGGACATCCCGTGGCGACTGTACACGGTGAGCCGTTACCAGCCGGGTGCAGCCGTATCCGCTGGCGTCCAGGGAGGGCTCCAGCGTCCAGGCGTCGCGGCCGGGAAGCTGACGCACGGCCTCCATCGTGCGCCGGAACATGGTCATCAGGCAGTGCTTCCTGGAGCGGGGGCGGCCGGTCACAGGCGGCTACGCGAAGCGTGGGGTGCGCCGGCTGCCCTCGAGCTCGCGATCAGACCAGCGGACGCACTACAGAGCGACTGAGTGCTTGGGACTTGTCACTCACGTCATTGTTCGGATGAAGTCACCTAATCGTGATCAGAGCACTCGAATACTCAGTTACATTTCATGTGCCTCAGCTATCTACTGAGGGCGCAGCAGGCAGTACTGACTCAACACACGCGAATAAGCACGCCGCTTCGGCCCCGTACAGCGCGCCCCTCCACTGACCTGAGGTCGAACACGAGCTGGCTGACCTCGTCGAGCGCCTCGGGCGCCACGCCGAGCAGCTGCAGACTACCGTAGGTGGCGGTGACCTCTCGCAGGCAGGCCTGCAGCCAGACGGGCTCGCGAAGAGTGTCGCTCCAGGCCAGCTCCGGCGAGTCGGCCGTGTGGGGCAGCAGCGCGCCGCGCACCAGGGCGCACCACACCTCCACCACGCTGCTCACCAGCCGCTGTCGGCACCACGGCCCGTCTCAGGCGGACAGGACACCGGCCGGCGGCACCACACGCCACCGCAGCACACCGGCGCAGCAGCACGGCGCTGGCAGGGTACGGCTCCACCCCAGGGCGCCGCCACACTGCCGAGCCGGGCCAGAGCCGCCCACGGCAGGACAATGGGCGACGCCACCTCTCGTCCGGTCGCACAGGACATACCACAGCTCACGCGGGACACGGAGCGGCTGGCTGTGCTACACACCATGCTGTTTGAGCAGGAAAACACCACTCGGACAAATCACAATGCCAGTATTTCAGGAAAAGAACACAATCAACCGGGCTGTGCTGGTAAAGAACATCATGACATTAATTATTGCACGTTTAAGTGCACATTGCCATGTGGACACAACAGCTTCTTCCAGCAGTAGCAAGTGCATAGGGCCCCATAGGGTATATCGGGGTCCCATAGGGTACATCGGGGTCCCATAGGGTACATCGGGGTCCCATAGAGTACATAAAAGCCCCATTAATTGCACAAGGTTCCCATAGGGTACACAGGGGTCACCATAGTGCATACAGGGTTTCCATAGAGTACATGGATATCTTACAAGATACATAGAGGCATCATAGGGTACATAGTGGTCCCATAGAGTGCATAGGGGTCCCATAGGGTGCATAGGGATCCCACAGCGCACGTTTGGTTCCGTACGGGTAAATAGGGGGTCGTGCGTGCACAGGAGTCCCTGTGCGCGTGAACATGGCCTCCAAGCACCAATCCCAGTCGCTTCTGCTGCAGCGCAATCGCTACAGTGTTCGAAGGGTGGCAGCTCGCAGCGACCGGCGCAACTGCGAGAGCAGCACAGGCGACCCACCCACCTTGAAGTCTGGCTTGCGGGCCGACTCGGGTGTGCTGTACAGCTCGCCTTGGAAGTAGCACTGTCCCAGTTTGAAGAGTCCCGGGAATTTCCCAGTCATCCGGTCAGCCACGTCCTCAATGAACAGCACGATAGGCGGCGCCGTCGTCTGCCGGGAGTGGCGGCCGAAACGTTCAGGCGCCCACCAGCGAGCACACCGCCGCACGAGGCGGGCACCGACACATCCCCAGGCGCGCAGGCGTGCGAAAAGCCAGACGCACGGGGAACGCGCCTAACTGAGTCAACTTGGATGACACAGAGGCAGCACTGCGGTGTATACGGACGCATTGAATACGCTTCTATTTCACGAGACACATTATATGATTAATAAACACCACATTGAGAAGCATGTGACATACCAAATTTCGGATATGAACGCACCTTCGTGGCTGTACGCAGCCCCCGGCTGTGCCTTCTTGCTTGCACCAGTCAAAACAAACATCAATAGGACCCCAGTTCACCACGCCCCTAGACCAGCCCTGTGACGGGCCAAACCGTCGCGTGCCGTCCGGCACCGTTACCTGGGCGTCGACGGCGGCGCCAGAACCGGCGCCGGCTGTCGCCGCACCGCCACCGCCGCCAGGGGAGGCGTACTGCTCGCGACACGAGGTGAGCACGGCGCGGATGAAGGCGTGCTCCGAGAGGATACACTCCCAGCCGACGTCTCCGGGTGTGTCCAGGCTGACCAGGTACCTGGCGAGGCGCCCGGGACAGGGGGTCAGGCAGGGCGGTAGGGCGCACACACCCCGGCACAGACAGGACCAACGGGCACGGCCGCCTCCGGTTGGATAGAGGGGGGGGGGGGGGGGCAGGAGGGCGCACACAGACCCAGCACAGGCAGGGCTGACGGGGCTGACGAACAGGTGGCAGTAGCTGTTGAGCAGATGGCAGTGGCCATTGAGCAGGTGGCAGTGGCTGTTGAACAGGTGAGCGGCTGTTGAACAGGTGGCAGTGGCTGTTGAATGGGTGGCAGTGGCTGTTGAATGGGTGGCAGTGGCTGTTGAACAGGTGACAGTGGCTGTTGAACGGGTGACAGTGGCTGCTGAACAGGTGGCAGTGGCTGTTGAACAGGTGGCAGTGGCTGTTGAACAGGTGGCAGTGGCTGTTGAACATGTGGCAGTGGCTGTTGAACAGGTGACAGTGGCTGTTGAGCAGGTGACAGTGGCTGTTGAACAGGTGACCATGGCTGTTGAATGGGTGGCAGTGGCCGCCCAACATACCGAATGATCTGCTTCTGCTCCTCAAAAGAGCCATTGACTTCCTTGAGCTTCGTCTTCAGGATGTCCCGGAGGTTGGCTATCTTCGTCTCAACGACAGCCATCACCTGCTTGAAGACCTAGAGCGGAGTGCAACCGAGTTAGCTCAAGCTGGCCAAACAATTTACCACGAGGAGATGGTAGGTAGATGCCAAAACCTTGTAAAGCGAGAACCTGACACCACTCCCTTTACATGCACTGGTCTCTGCACTGGACTTGAGAAGACTCCAGCCAATCTCTCCCTAACTTATCCTGACTTCTAGCATCTCGTATTCCCTACCAGCAGATCACATCCCTCAACCTCAGAGAGCTACCACCTCAAACGTAATGCGTTTTCTCCACGCCATTAACAGACCAGCCGCACCTGAACTTCCGTATCCGCGAATAGGCCGCGCGCTTTGGCGTAGTCGTTGATGATGACGTCGAACTCGCGTCGGCGCATGTTGCGCTCGATGCTGACGGGGAGGTAGAAGAGGAAGCGGTAGCGCTGCAGCACGGCCAGTGCCGAGCGCGTCGAGTCGGCCCGGTCCTTGCGCCGCAGCACGTCCTGGAACAGCTTGTCCGCCTCGTCCTTGCTCGCTGCGAGGCGGACGGAGGTGCGTGTAAACTGTCAGGCGGTGGACGGAGGTGGGGTGTGAGCTGTCAGGCGGTGGACGGAGGTGGGTGCGAGTTGTCAGGTGGTGGAAGGAGGTGGGGTGTGGGCCGTCAGGCGGCGGACGGAGGAGGGGTGTGAGCTGTCAGGCGGTGGACGGAGGTGGAGTGTGGGCTGTCAGGCGGTGGACGGAGGTGGAGTGTGGGCTGTCAGGCGGTGGACGGAGGTGGAGTGTGGGCTGTCAGGCGGTGGACGGAGGTGGAGTGTGGGCTGCCAGATGGGTCAGGTCACTACCGCGGCCGACTCGGGCGAGTGGCGGACAAGTTGGCCGAACTTCCAACAACGCGATAACGGTCAGCGAATGTCGCCAAGAGGCACACAAATCCCATTTACGAACGTAGCTCACTTACAGCCTGGCAACACTTATCTTTGGTCAGGTTTCCCAGGAAAACATCCGCCAACATCTCTAGTCGTGCCGCGGGCACACCAAGACAGCCCAACAACAGACGCCAGCAGTCAGACCATCACAGCCGGGAAGCGGACTGCAGCGGACCGTCCGCAGGCCGGCAAAGGACGGCCACGGGCGGCCGCACCGTTAATGGCCTGGTCCATGGTGACCATGGGGTCGTGGTCGGACGTGTGCCGCTTAAACAGCTCTCGCATCTCCGACAGGGCGTCCAGCTGGTCGATCACCAGGCCGGCGTAGTCCTGCAACGGCGCGTCACGTGATGCCCCGTCCAGACGAACGCTGCGCGCGCACTCCACCCGACAGGCATCATTGAGCATCGTCTGCACAGGTGCTTACCGCACACGCATGAGAGAAGTGAGACGTCCTGATCAGCGTAGAGTCAACCGCGACTACAGTGATAAAGCCAATCGGAAAATGGACTGCAAGAACAACTCGCCAGTGGAAACGCGACAATAGAGGAACATGTGACTCCCGGACCACGTTCTGAAATACCACAATTGTGCAATAGCACGGTACCACTGGAGAGCATCATATACGGGACAACCATCCGGAGTGCTATCATCGCCACATCAATCATTCTTTTCACAAATCAGACATGAAACACAGTGGACATAGGCCGTCACAGCTGGCGAATCAGTGCAGCCTCCCTCCCGCCGATCGTTATGATGCAAAACCACAAAGCACCGCCGCAAGGAAAACAACATAAAAGCACAATCCGCGCTTTTTCCCCTCTGCGCCGGTGACAGTGAACCAGCACTCTCAACGGCCAACTGCGTAGGCCGGCCACCCAGGCAGCCCGCGCAGCCCACCGCGTCCTCACACTGCCCACCGCCTCCTACTGCCCACACGGCGCCCGGAACCCCCTTCCGCAGCACACGGCCAGGGCACGGGCAGGCGACCCGAGCACGGTCGGCACGCCGGCACTCTGACCTTGAGGAAGCTGAGCTGACCCTCCTTCTCGGCGTTGACCTTGCGCCGAAGGAAGCTCAGCCCGGCGCGCAGGTCATCGTAGCCGCTCTGGTGGTGGTTCTCCAACAAGAACCAGGCCGGGTGGAACGACTCGGAGAAGAGGCTGCCGGAGCGGCTCGGGAACAGCGTCTCCAGCTCGTCCTCCGGGTACTTGACCCTGCGCCAGGGCGGGGTCACGTCAGGTCACGCCACGCCGAGGCCCCAGTGCAGCATTAACCCAACAGGAGCGCGGCGTCGGGCAGGTTTGGCAGCAGAAGCACAGGCAGAGCGTCTCCAGAACATGTGTCGGGTCCCCGAACTAGGCAGCAGGACGGAGGCGTCAGCCCGCGTGAGCTCGGGTCACAAGGTCACGATTTACCAACGCTAGGTCAACGCCACTTCCAGGTCAACATCACTTCACTATATTTTTCGCCATGGTAGCAGGAAAGCAAGATAAATTCGGGTCAGGTCACGACCACAGGCCCAAGAACGAAGGCCTTACAATGGCACCGCGCCTCACTTGGTACATGGGAAATCCACAACACAAAACCTCTCACACACCCTGCAGACAGCCATCCTTCTCAAGCACCTGGCGGCGGGTGCACTCACTCGTATCCCTCCATTGAGATGCCGAGGACGTCTTCCTGACCGAGGTTGTGCGTGGAGACGAGCTCCTGCAGGATCTCCTCGCGTTCTGAGTCGAAGTCTTTCAGCCACACGGCCGACTCCTTCAGATGTCCCACCACCTGGTCCACGCCTGAGGCACGGGGGTGTACTCTAGCTCGCTGGGATAGCGGAGGGGATCAGTGTCCACTGCTCTGTCCACGCCGGAGGCACGGAGGATGCCTTCACATCTCCGGTATGGTGGGTGATAGGGTCAGCACCACACCACCTTCCCCACATCTGATGAGCATGGTGGAATAAGACCGTCGTCCTGGAGCTCAACAACGATATCCCTTGGGCGTCGAAGACCATCGCGCACGAGCCGACGCGAGACGCAGGCGAGCGAATGACCAGACTCTGAGGTCTACAGTTGAACTGGGTGTGACCAAATTAAAACAGACATCCGCATGCCGAGGTCCACTACTAGCCGAAACGTTCAGTACCTGCCAGCCTTTCGTCAGATAGCCAACTACTGCAGAAACAACCACTGACTGGGTTGGGACAAACCTCGGAGTTCGCAGTGTCTGGGCCGATGGTGGGCATCCCGGTGGTGACACCGGCCTTTAAACTTGACACTGCGCGGGCCAGCGCGACGCGCGCCGCGGACACGGCAGCCTTGGGGTGGAAGGCACGCTGATGGACCGGATGAGGAAGGAGACGGCAGGCAACCCGTTGGGGAAGGACGGAAGGAAAGCTGATGGTGCGCTTGTCAGTTCCTGCATAAACCATGCAACGAGTCGACATCAACATTGAACCAGTTGTTTGATCAACAATGAGAGGATTCATACTGGACCACCATACCACGAAGTTTCCGGGTCACAAAATGAGCAGCACTGACCTTTGAACTTCACAGTGCACGAGCCGGTGCCACCCGAGCGGGTTGTGATGATGACGTCACAGAAGCCCCGTGACGTACCCGACAGGATGACGATCTTGTTGGCACTGTGCCAATCAGCCGTCAGGGAGCAGTCCCATTCTCCTATCAGCACACCTACAACAGCACAGAGCCAGTCAGTCTCAGGTGAAGACCCAATGTGCGGAACACACACATCCCAGAAAAGGACTGCCTCCACACCGGCGGCACGGTCGGGTAAAGTGTTTGTTTTGGGTCTCACCCACCAGTGGCAGGTTGGATTCAAGTTGCTTCAAACACTCAGTGTTTTGCCCTGACTGGGATGACCTGGAGCCAGTGACAGTGGCCGTGCTAATGGTCAGGTAACACCATAGGTGGGAATGGACTGTGCCATGCTTTACAGCATGTAACATTTTCGCATAAAATTTTGCCAGTGGATGAAATTTCATGATCAGATGGTGGGATTAGGACTCAAACAGTCAAATCTTCTTATCATGGGCTCTCATCCCAAATGTCCTGTAATGTGCAATGGTGGTCCATCTTTCCAGCCCACTCCTACACTTCTGGACAGTGCATGTTCATCCAACCAAAAGACTTCAAATAAACCATGAAAATTAGCAGAGCAGACTCCATGAATGGCTCCTCAATGGCTTTCTGCACCATACCTAAAACATGTAAGTCATTGGCAATGTCTTGGCCCCTAAATGCACAACTGTTCCAAGGGGCTCCCACCTGGCCAACTCAGGGAGCATTGTATCCAAGAAACATGCTGCTAGCCACCCCCAAGCATTTTGACAAATTAACACCAGAATACTATGGCTCATGTACAGGATTTAACCCAGACCCTGGTGCACCCTATGCAGATTCTCTGTATGGGTGGCCAAGCCACAGCAACCAGCCATCCTGAACCCCTCGCACCCCCCCCCCCCCCCCACCCTGCATCAAAACAGAGTCCATGCATGACTATTCCATGCTGCAGCACAGAGTATGTGTGGCTGTAGCTGGCCAAATAAAGGGGGTGCTTGTGCAGCTAGTCCACCACAAGTACTCTGCATTTGGAGACACAATGCATACACTGCGCCCCCTGATCACAAGCTGTCCTTGCAGGACAATGATGGCGTCCTGGGACACAACAAGGGAAATGTTGCTGAACCAGCAACAGTTTAGTGCAGGTGGTCATTTGCTTCACTTGCCCACAATGTCCACATAGTTTGGCTTGGTCACTTTGGGTATTTGATCATGGCATGCCAATAGGTGACAAGCATAACAAAGGAGGCTGCTCACCCTATGAAGCAGATCAGCCAGGACTGCACCAAACTCACCACACTGTGATCAGCTCAAAGCATCTACTTATTCTTATACACATGGAAATGTGATCAATGAGGACATGCTGCAAAAGAGGCAGAGGTTCATCTTGCTTAGTCTTATGCCAACACTTACACACTAAGTCCTGCTGACTTGTGCCAAGATTTTCCCCACGAACTGTGACCTTTGTGCCTGGAGGTCCCTCTTTGGGTGACAGCCCTGTCACCACAGGAGGTGGCCCCATCCTCAGCTGAAATCAACAGATCACAATGCTTCTTGCTGAAATAATAAGCACACCAGCCACCAGTAAACATCAGTTATTCACCTTCTGTTCTTTCCTGATGGAGGACTTCATTTATCCATAATTAAAGCACTGCCATAGGCTCATTCAAGTCAACAACATAATGGAAATATGGATGCCTGCAGATTGTGCACTGGCTGCAAAAATACAGGCTATACTGGAGTGCACAATGAATGTAAATCCAGCACAAGTTGGTCTGGCCCGAGTTTGGCATTCCCATGCACAAGGTTCAATACACTGGTGTCCCACAAGCGTCCAGCTCGGTGGATATCCCGGAGAGGCAGGCGATGATGATTAGCCTCAACCATTGAATGCAGAGCAAAGTTCCGATGACAACAGAATGAAAATGATTGTAGGTCACGGCCGCAGTGTATAAAACGAGACCGAGTGCAACAGTAGCACGATTGGTTCTTACAAATTCGACGGCAGTCACCGGTTCGTTATCCAATATTTCACATGCATCTTGAGCAATATTCGAGTTCAATACTTCCTATGTACTTACGTACCTAGTTATCTGGTACGCGCCCTCCCGCACACCCCCTACTTTCCGCGTCTCTACAAACTAATTCCAATCACACCGCAATCCGTGCGGTGGGCGTACGGATTGACTGGTGCCCTGCTCACCACTCGCGTATGATCAGATTTCACGATACTCTTGACCAATCATGTTGTTTCAAGGTGCGAGAGTCTTCGCCAGGGTTGGTTGATGCTCCCACCTTTACATTTTAGAAGCCATATTTCTTGGCTCTAGGCACGTATTTCCATGACGCATATGCGACAAATTATGGAGTGCATTTTCTCATCACCCATGCCGGGAACGCGCGATATCAACATTATGACATCGGGCTGTGGGTGCATCAGGTGCCTACTGCTCATGTCTGCAAGTGGTGTTGGTCATTGGCGACGGTAGGTATTAATGATGAGTGATGATAGTTGCTGCGGCCGATTAAATTGTAATGTATCGTGATGGTGCGTGATGATAGATGTAGCTGATGAGGTTGTTCCTTCGTTTGGGTTGAATTACCATATCATGCATGCAAGTCTTATCTGTTCATTGACGTTCATGTACATCCCTATGATCTCTTTAACCTTACAATGGCCCATTTTTCTTTGAAAGCTGCCCTCATTAATAAGTGCCACTTAGGGTACCAATGTGTGGAGGCTATAAATGAACTATAAGCATTATTCAATATTGACTGAAGGTTTAGGTGCATTGAAGGTCCATTGAACAGCATCACACGACTGGGCATTGTTTAATCCAATTTCCATGTTGATTACATTGAGTTATGCCATTTGTACATGCATTGATAATGGACAGCATCAACAAACAAAAGCTTAGAAGCCACAGAAGTCAATCCTTTGCAATCATCAATTGTTTGGATGCATGTGTGTGTGTGTGTGTGTTTGTGTATGTCTGTTAAGTGTGGAGCAAAAATTAAGCTATTTCCAGTGGTCTGCAAGTACTACCCTTCCATGTTAGCCTGGATGTTTGTGCATATTAGGTGCATCACAATCTTTGCTTGTCTTTGTGAAGGGTACAGGTATACTCCTTGGACTTGGGTACACCCAAGGGCACCCCAGAACAGTTTTGAACAGAACAGAACAGTATTGCTTCTCCTCCTGCTCAAGATCAGTCAATCAACACTAAGTTGAATGACGATCAACCGAGCATCAAGGAATGTCCAGTTTTGGCAAGTTGGTTGGGCAGGTCAGATGATTGGGTTTGGTTCAGAGGATGGATTATCAGCTAACCAAACAATGTGCATGCAGAAGCTGCTGCAGAACCATATTTCAGGAAATTTTATGTTATATTTACATCTGCACACCTAAATATGAAGTTTGGAATGCTGGTCATTTGTGATATACATTCTGATTACTACTTTCACCCCTGTTCTTGGTATATTATATCCAAGGATGCAGGCTTTGCAGGCCCTAATTTACACCATACAATGTTTTCAGGTGAAGTCAAGTAGAACAGCAGATCCTGGCAACACTGACATTGTAAGCATCATCTTGTGGAGCTCAAGATCAACATTAGCCATACAATGTCATCCAAGATGCTAAGCAGTGCTCAGTAGCATCACTTCCTAGACAACAGCCACCCCATAGCCATGAACTGTGTGTTGGGACAGCGGCTGTTGCGCGTGCGCGGCGTCGCTACGCGCCGCGCGCTCTGCTGCAGCCGGCCGCGGCCCGCCGCCTGGTCCGAGCTGAGCGCCGGCGAGGTGGAGGTCACGTGCGGCGGCCGCAGCAGTCGGCTGGCCGTCAGCGAGCTGGCGCGGTTCGCCGACGGCAGCGCCACGGCGCAGGACGGCGACACGGCCGTGCTGGTGACGGCCGTCAGCCGGCCGCGACCCGGGCCGCCGCCCGGCTTCCTGCCGCTGACCGTCGACTACCGGCAGAAGGCGGCCGCCGCCGGCCGCATCCCCACCAACTTCCTGCGCCGGGAGCTCGGCCCCAGCGAGCAGGAGATCCTCACCAGCCGGCTGATCGACCGCTCGCTGCGCGCGCAGTTCCCGGCCGGCTACGGCGCCGACACGCAAGTCACGTGCAACCTGCTGGCCGTGGACGGCGACCGGCTGCCGGACGTGTTGTGTGTGAACGCGGCGTCGGCGGCGCTCGCCTGCTCAGACATCCCTTGGGGCGGCCCGGTGGGCGCCGTGCGTATGGGCTGGCTCGACGGACAGCCGCTGGTGAACCCGGGCCGCCGCGAGCTGGCGGAGAGCTCGCTTAATCTGATGGTCACGGCTGGCCCGCAGAATACGGTCGTCATGCTGGAGGCGGCCGCCGACAACATACTGCAGCAGGACTTCATGCACGCTATCAAGGTGGGCGTGCGCGAGGCACAGCACGTGGTGCGCGGCGTGGAGCAGCTGCAGCGCAAGCACGGCCGCACCAAACGCCACTTTCAGCCGCCGCCGGTCGACGCCGAACTCGATGACTCGGTGGCGGCGCTCTGCGAGACGCGCCTCGAGGCCATCCTCACCGACTGTCGACACGACAAGATCTCTCGCGACGAGGCCGTGTCGGCCGTGCGCGCCGACGTGCTGGAGAAGCTGCGCGCAGACGGCGGCGGCGAGCGCGCCGCGCAGGCGTCCGACGCCTTCAACCGGCTGTTCCGCGCGTTGTTCCGTCGCCTGGCGCTGGACCGCGAGACGCGCTGTGACGGCCGGGACGCGGACGAGCTGCGCCCGATCTCGTGCCGCGTCAACCTGCACCGGCCGCTGCACGGCTCGGCGCTCTTCCAACGCGGCCAAACGCAGGTCATGTGCACGCTGACGCTGGACTCGGCCGAGTCCGTGCTTAAGTCCGACCTCATGTCGGTGATCACGCAGGGCGTGCGGCCCAAGAACTTCATGCTGCACTACGAGTTCCCGCCGTACGCCACCAACGAGACGGGCCGGCCGGGCGGCCTGGGCCGGCGCGAGCTCGGCCACGGCGCTCTGGCCGAGCGCGCGCTGCGCGCCGTCGTGCCCGAGCCGTTCCCGTTCGCCTTGCGCCTGACGGCCGAGGTGCTCGAGTCGAACGGCAGCTCGTCGATGGCGTCCGTATGTGCCGGCAGCCTGGCGCTGATGGACGCCGGCGTGCCGGTCAGCGCGCCCGTGGCCGGCGTGGCGATCGGAATGGTGAGCCGGCCCGACCCGGAGTGTCCCGAGCGGCTCGGCCAGTACCGCCTGCTCACCGACATCCTGGGCATCGAGGACTACTGCGGCGACATGGACTTCAAGCTGGCCTGCACGCCGACCGCCATCACGGCGCTGCAGGCCGACTTCAAGCTGCCGGGCCTGCCGCTGTCGGTGATCATGGAGGCGGTGACGGCCGGCCGCACGGCCACGCGCGAAATCCTCGGCATCATGGCGAAGTCGCTGGCGCAGCCGCGCGCCGAGCGCAAGGACAACTGGCCGGTCACCGAGGAGATGACCGTGCCGGCGCACAAGCGCGGGCGACTCCTCGGCGTCGGCGGCGTCAACCTCAAGCGTCTGCTGGCCAATACGGGCGTGCAGGTGACTCCGCGCGACGACACCACCTTCTGCGTGTTCGCGCCCAGCCCGGCGGCGTTGGCCGAGGCGCGCGCGCATCTGGACGCGCTGCTCGAGTCGTCCCCCGAGCCGGAGTTTGAGTTCGGCGCCGTGTACACGGCGCGCGTGGTCGAGCTGCGCGAGACGGGCGCGCTCGTGCGGCTGCACCCGAACGCCGCGCCCGCGCTCGTGCACAACAGTCAGCTAGACGCGCGGCCGGTGCGCCACCCGAGCGCGCTCGGGCTCAGCGTCGGTGATGAGATCCAGGTCAAGTACTTCGGCCGTGACCCGGTCAGCGGTCACGTACGGCTCTCACGCAAGGTACTGCTGGCGCCGGCTGGCGGGCCCGTGCGGAACCTGCAGCCCCGCTCTGACGCCGAGCAGGGCTGACGGCGGCGGGCCGGTGTGACGTCAGCGACCGCGACCGGACCGGGTCACACGGGTCAGCTCAGACCACCCCGCCGGCTGGGACGTTGCTCCTGTGATACAAGCGCCTGAATTTCCAGGGATTGTTGCATTCTGAGCCTGTGTTTCAGGTGACAGATTAGTGTCCAGGGTACCATCACCGGCTGGCGTAATACATTACATGTATGCAGCCGTGTTAAAGGACTGTTTAAATGAAGGTTGACGGAAAATACTGGAAAGGAATCGTCAGAAACAAGGGCTTAAAGCAAGCAAACTCTCCCACTAACTGGATCTCGTGCCAACGTAGAGAGGACGTAAGGGGGAAAGTGCGTACCCCCGTGCTGCCCTGAGATAGGGGTAAAGTATTAGTGAGCGACATTACATGAGCCGGTCAGCCAATTGGCGAACCAGATAATATACCATTACATCTACGGCCCATGAACAGCTCAGTACGACGCACAGTCACACAGCAAAAATTCACTCGTCACACGCTAGCCGAAGCTGAAACGCTGTTCGATAATTCATGAATAACAGATACGTGAAACGTCATTAGAAAGCTTCTGACATTCTGAATACCTTTTGCTTAGATAAGTTACGAAGTTGAGATCAGTGTCATATAAGATCATCTGCCATTTTCCCTCTGATTTGCATGCAACCGATACACATATCGTATGTTGTTCAAACTGAACGGTTGGGTGCAATGTAAGTCTGCAATTCAGCATGCAGTATAATACAGTGCTGTAAGTAACACAGTAACACGAACCATGCTGCAATCATTACATTCATATACCTTCGGCCTTTGGCCTTGGTCAGATATCTCTGGAGTCAGTTCCATTTCCAGGTCACCCTGGGTCAGGGGCCTATGATAATGTTTCAGGGCAAAGTGGCTGGTGCAGATGAGGGAGCGACGCTTTTCACCACATTGGTTTTGGGTTTTCCCGCTTGCTTTCGGAGGACCCGTTACTGTTTGCAGTGTTGACCCTGTGTCCTGACCCTTGTGAGCTTGTTGACCCTATGTGTTGACCCTTGCGAGATTGTTCACCCTCGTGCAATTTGGGAGCGATCCTCGGCACAGGTTAACAGTCTCGTACAGCAACACAAGTGGGCTTCCCCACCACTTCGTCAACGTCGGCCGGCAAAGATGGAGAAGCGCTCGTCGCGGGCTCAAACGATGCCATTCCAGTCGTTGCTGGTGCGCCTCCCACAGCTTCCAAGTGCTAAAATGGCATGGCTTACCAGTAAGCATCCCATTGCATCTACGACTCAGGATCGCCCACCACGGCGCATGGTCGCGCAGCAAATATTCACGCGTTACGCACGAGCTAGCCTTATCTTAACCGCCGTCACATCGCTTTTTGTTCGCTTTACCTTCCACCACGTTTATTGCCTTTCCGTCGGTGCACATCCGATATTTGCTGTCTGAACTCCCTCCACCACTTCTTCGTCTAGGTGGTTTCAATGCACATCACACCGCTTGGGAATGTTACACTACGAACACTCGCGGAAGGCTCTGTGCGAATTTTGTCCATGGTGCTTCACTACGCATTTTAAACAACGGAACTCGTACACACGTCACAAAGAAACTCGTACATACGTCACAATGGAACTCGTACACATTTCACAATGGAACTCGTACACACTTCACCATATAGCTCGTACACACTTCACAATGGAACTCGTACACATTTCACAACGGAACTTGTACACACTTCATCATGGAACTCGTACACGCTTCACGATGGAACTCGTACACTTTTCACAATGGAACTCGTACACACTTCACAATGGAACTCGTACACACTTCACGATGCCATCCGGACAGACGTCGGCGTTATACTTAAGCCTCTTCAGTCCCCAGCTGGTTCAGCACCTTGAGTGAAGTGTCGGTGATGACTCGGTGGGAACTGACCACTTTCCTATGTGGATCCGGTTTACAAAAGGTGGAATACTGGGTGTAAGGCCATAGCACTGGAATTTGAAAAAGGCCGACTGGTGCGAGTTCGAGACTCGGCTTGAGGCATCGTTCTTATCTGGCCCTGGGGGGCGCCACCCTCTATTGAGGATTTTACTCAAAGGCTTTAAGAGTGCGCCGATAAGCGTATCCCACGCACTTCTGGCGCTCCCCGACGCACCCCTGGTCCGTGGTGGACAGAGGAGTGTCGGAGCGCCATTCGGTCACGTAAGCGTGCCTTCCGAGCTTTTGACTCCAGGAGAGACGCTGGAGAGCGAGGATTGGGCTCTGGTTGGTCGAGGTCGGGAGGGGCACCCCTCCCGACCAAACCAGACACGTTCCGGGAAAGAGGTGCCGACCACGGCGTCTCTTTCAACAACTACAAGCCGAACTTCGCCCGGCGAGACAGTGATGGAGGCGTTGCGGCGCGGTGAGGTGGAGAAGACGTCCCGCGTGCCCAGGCGAGCGTGTCTGGTCGAGCAGGCGAGGGCGGCCAGGCGGTCCCCGGGGGCTGCCGATTCATGGACCCCAGCAGGGGACGGCGGGAAGTCTCCTCCCTTGGGGTTTGCCGGGGCGTCGGTGCCGGCGGTGGCTGGCGGTGCGCCCTCCTCTGGGGTGGATGGTGGGGTGCCGCCCTTCTCGGGAGGGAGCGCTTTCACGCTTCGGAGGCGCGTTGAGCCGCCGCTTGCTCCGTCCCGAATGGATCCCCCACCGCCTCCTCCGCCTTCGCTGCACCTACTCAATCCCTGCCGCCTCCGGCGACCCCGCCGTCGTCGCCGAGGCCGTCGGAGCCTCCTACCGCCCCGGGCCGCCCCGCTAAGCGCGGATTGCCATGGAGGGGCTCGCCGACGGACGAGGTAAGTCTGCGAGCGCGGCTGAATTTTTAATCAGGCTCGAATGCCGGTCGTTCAAGTTCTGCGGACGGGAGGCTGCGCCGAAGTGGAGATGTGCAGCCCCGGGTACACTTCAGAGAGTTTGGCCCTTCGTCTGGTGCAATGGAACACTTCTAGTCAGGTTAGTCCTTTTTCCAATCTGTAACAGTTTTATGTCACCTTTTTACGCAGCCCATGTTTATCTTAGCTTCGTACTTTTAAACTTCACTTTTAGCCAGGTTTTATGCAGGTCATTCTACAATGGACCTGCAGAGGTTTACGAACCAGTGCCCGGGATTTATACGCTGTGCTTAATCACCGTCGTCCAGCTATTGTCTGCCTCCAGGAGACGAAGCTTGCACCGGATTCTCACTGCACCACCAAAGGTTACTCAATATTCAGAAAGATGTGCTAGCAGACACTGGCGCACGGTGGTGTGCTGTTGGCAGTACACCACAGTGTGCCTGCGCGGCAGCTGAGGCTACAAACCTCGCTCCAAGCTGTTGCTGCGCGTGTTCATTTTAATCATCGTCTGGTAACCCTGTGCTCAGTGTATTTGCCACCGGGGTTTAGTTTCCCATTAGCGGAGATCTATATAGTTTCCCATTAGCGGAGATAGAGATTTGGTTATCTTGGGAGATTTTAACGCACACCATACCGTTTGGGGTTGTGATGACAGCAGCGTGCGGGGACGCACTTTAGAACAATTTATTCACGAGGAGTCACTCTGTGTTTTGAATACAGGATCTCAGACGCATTTTACGTCAACGCCAGGTCAGACGTCGGTTTTGGACCTAAGCCTGGTGAGCCCGCAACTCGTGCAGCTTTTTACGTGGGCTGTAAACGACGACCCCATGGGAAGCGACCATTTCCCAGTGCGGTTAGAGCCCTGTAAGGGGGCGGTCCTCGACCCTCGACCACGACGGTGGAATCTTAAAAGGCGGACTGGAGTGAGCTTGAGTCTCAGGTAGAGATGGAATTTGGGGCACAGTACGTGGATGGTACAGGTTACTTGATGGAAGACTTCATGCCCGCGCTTTTACGTGCAGCGAACACAAGCATTCCAAAGACATCTGGGGCTCCTCGTCGCACCCCGATGCCGTAGTGGAGCGACGAGTGCCGAGCCGTTATCCGGGCACGTAGGTGGGTCTTTCGGGCCTTTGGTCGTCACGCCACAACCGAAAATTTAATTGCATTTAGGAAGGCTAGAGCCTTGAATGCCTAGATGCGGCGAAGACCAACCGCGGTGTCCATGCTGCGGGGATAGTTACACCGTACGACATGTCTTGATAGATTGTGCCCACTTTGCCTCGGAACGCATACATCATTTTGGATCAGGGTCCGTGCGTCAAACGCTCTGTGGCGTGCTGGGAGACGACTCGAGCTCAGTAAATGATTGTCACATTTTTAGCTATCTTGAAGACACAAATCCACGCCATATATCGAACATAACTTTATCTCCCCGCTTTCTCAGGCAATTGTTAGATAAAAGTAGGTTATGGGCGTCATATGACCAACGTAGTCGGTGCGCCCCAAAGCCCAAATCATCATCATAATCGATACGATTAAGCATCTGCCGCCTCTCGTGCCTCGCGTTTTATTAGTGGTCTTCAATTTGCTTTGAACCTGGGGTGAATTCTCATCCTCTTGGCGGGAAGCTACTGTCGTGTCTCTCTTGAGGCCGGGAAGAGGTGGGCTAGATCCTTTGCATTATAGACCCATTTCTCTTACGTCATTGCCCTGTAAGTTGATGGAGAAGATGGCTAACGTCCGTTTAACCTGGTTTTTGGAGCATCACAACATTTTTACCAGTGCAGTGTGGTTTTAGAAAGAACCGCAGCATAGTAGATGATCTTTTAGTTCTTGATACTGCGAGTCGGGATGGATTTAAAGCAAATGGACACACTGGCACTGCCTTCTTTGACATAAAGGGCGCCTATGATACCACATGGCGTCATGGTATTCGTGTCAAGCTATATAGGTATGGTATGCGAGGCGATATGAGCACTTTTCTCGAAAGCTTTTTAGTTGACTGTTATTTCCGTGTCCGTGTTGGGAACGTGCTCTCTGAGAGGCACTATCAAGTTAATCGTTTGCCCCAAGGTGGTGTCCTGACCGTATCACTGTTCGCCGTTATGATAAACGACATCGGGGATGGCCTGCCACAGTCTGTAGGTCGGGCCCCATTTGTTGATGATTTTACCATTTGGACTAGCGCAGCAAGAGCTTAGTCGATGGAGCGGCATTTTCAGTTGGCTGTGGATCGTATCGAGAAGTGGGGCGCCATAAACGGGTTCAGGTTTTCTAGCAACAAAACTGTAGCTATGCATTTTTGTCGTAGTCGGCAATGCGGCAATATGTCTATCCGTCTGTGTGGCCAACGCATCTCAACGGGGCCCGTGGCTAGATACCTGGGGGTATACCTTGACCACCGACTAACGCATAAAGTCCATCTCAAAACGCCATGCGGAAGTTGCTTTAGATCTTTGAACATACTAAAATTGATTTGGCGCACCTAGTATGGGGGAGATAGAAGCACGCTTTTGTTATTGCATCGCTCAATCGTGCGTTCTAAGCTGGACTACGCATGTTTTATTTATCACAGCGCGCGTGAGTCCACCAAACATGTCATTGAGACTGTCCATCATCCCGCTTCACGTGTAATCACAGGGGCGTCCCGCGCATCATCCGCCGCGAGCCTCATGGTGGAATCATACCAGCCGCCGTTGTCATCGAGAAGGAAAGTGCTCTTTATGCGTTATGCACTTAAGATGCGACAGTTCCCCTCCCATCCGGCAAATAACGCAGTGTTTTCACGGACTGCTGTGCGTTGTCGTCGCGGTGCACCTCGGGTAGATGCTGTAACCTTTGGCCTCCGAATTCAAGCCTTGCTGTGTGAAAGCGAAATTCCCATTCGAAGGTTGAAGCGGTTAGATCATCTGTCCACTCCCCCCTGGCGTATGACCTTGCTATCAGTAGATGCGTCTTCGACCGAAATGAAGAAGAATTCCGTCTTGTCAGATATAATGAGGTGGAGGGCACCTGAGCGTATGACTTTATATGACTGTTACACACTTAGTTACACGGACGGATCTGAGACGTCTGGCGGTGTGGGCTGCGCGTCTGTGAGCGACGGCGTGATCCGGTCGTTTTCTTTGCCTCCATACGCGTTGGTGTTCACATCGAAGTAGGTAGCGATCACCAGGCGCTGTGTTTCATTGAAGTTAGTGACGAATCTTCATATCTGATTTTGACAGACTCTCTGAGCAGTGTTCGTGGTCTGAGGTCTTTTTATCCATCATTTCCCTCTTATACAGAATATTTTAGGACGTCTGACTCAACTGGATCAAGCCCGAAAGAAAGTCATGCTGTGTTGGATCCCCAGCCACATTGGAATCGCCGGCAACGAGGTGGCTGACGCGGCTGCAAGACGAGCAGCGCTGGCTTCATGTGAACGCTCTCATTCTATCCCTGCTAGAGATTTTTACCCTGCGATAAAAACCTTCCTGCAGAACGAGTGGCAGCGTTGATGGGATGGGACAAATGAAAATAAGCTCAGAGCAGTAAAACCCGAGCTGGGTCAGTGGTTATCATGTTCTCGCAAGGCCAGGCAAGAAGAGGTGGTGCTCTGCAGACCACGTATTGGGGACACGTGTGCAACTCAATGTTATCTGTTGCAAGGAGCCGAAGGACCTACCTGCTATCGATGTGGTGCTGTTCTCACCGTTCGTCATGTGCTCATATCGTGCCCGCGCCTCGTGGAAGAACGTCGACGTCACTTTGGACAGCGTAACATGCCCCTGACGCTCTGTGACATTTTAGGAGACAAATCGCGCTTTCTTGAATCTAAAAAGGTCTTTTTTTCCTTAAGCACACTGACCTCGGCACTATTTTCACGGTTGTTAGTTCGGTAAAACAAAACTCGTTATGAGCGCCAAATGACCACTGCAGTCGGCGCGTCCGAAAACACAAATAAACAACAACAAAGCACGAGCCAGTACCGCGACATATTTTGTATAAGTCCGAGTGACACCCATTCAGACTTCAACCAGGGCCCTTCCAGGGCCGTGTAATTATGAAGAATGTTAAGGTGAAGGCCGTGTTATTAAAAGGGGAAGTGTTGCACTTGCATTGTCTTGTGTGTTCGAAGTCAGCAACGTTCGGGTGGGAATCACTACGGATCAGGCAGGGAGCGGAGCTAATTGGGGTGGGGGGGGGGGGGGGAGGTCCGGGTTACAATCATCCCGAGGTAATGATTGCTGGCTTGCACGAGCGGGGTAAGCTACCACGTCCATTAGGATAGTCGTTCGCGATTTCGATGGTGGCTTGGTATGCCCTTTGAAGTTATTTGATGGCACAATACCGCACTCGCTGCGGGTTATTACTTTCGATGCGGGGCCGTTTTTGCTGCCCGCCGACCGCCGCCTGGTGCCAGCTGCACCGCCGTAGCCGCGCGCCCTAGGGGGGATGCTAAGCTGGATGTCGGTGTTTTTGCGCCAAAAATACGCAATGGGGCTTATGGTGTCTAGGGATCAAGGCGCCGACGAAGGCCCTCTCTCAAGGCATTGCCTTGCCCTTTGGGAAATCCTGGACCCGTGCCTGCCTCATGAACTGAGGATGAGAACGTGTAGCGGACCGGGACACGCGAGCGAGGACCCCCACGGGGCGGTCGTGTGAAGGGGACCCCACTCGAGGACACCCGACAGGAGCCGTGCAGGGAGCATCACCTGAAGACCTCGTATGGCACGTGTCTTGTCCTGTCTCGGTGCCTCCCGTCAGCACGTTCTGGTGTGGTGTGAGCTATGTGAAATGACGTGCTTTTCTGGCACTCTTATTTCATGATTTCTCTGGCGGTGTCCCGAGCAAATACTTTCTTGAGGAGACGGGCATCACGTGCTCCTTTCTTGTGTGCCTGCTCCTCTGCGCTGAGGTGGAGCTGAAACCCAGTACAGCTCATGCACGCTGCTTATCTGGGGTGCATATCGATATAAGCGCGGAATTATTACGCCACTGAACACAACCCACAAGGATGGTAAGCTATCAGCTACTTGGAAGCTGAAGTGAAAAGGCATGAAACAGGAAAACAATGGTGTCGTCTGACAAACATGTATCGTTTATACACCATATGAAAACCAAGAACAGCTGGAGAAAGCACGGCGCACGCGCTCGAAATAGATCGAACAAATAGGCGAGCATACCTCGCAGCCACCTGGCAGCTGCAAAAGTTCTGCGAGTCCAGCGTCACCCCGTGACGTGCTGGTTGGCACCATGTGCAGGTGTAGGCGCATCACACCGCGTGCGCGTGAACGTGCCGAGTGCGCGCTTCTGCCAGACAATTGAAGCCGCTCGGTAGCACAAGGTCACAGAGGACAATGATGATCTATCGCTGACAATGTTTCTGCACTTTGCTTGTGTGAAGAATGTCATGGGCAGTTTTTTGCTTGTTTTTTTGTGCCCTGTTATCCCCGCAGCTTAGAGTCAGCAAAACCAAGCGTACAAAACCGATAAATAATGATCACGTTTTGAAAGGTGCACCAGCCATGACGCGATAACAGCAAGCACAGGTAGGTACTGATGGTAATTTGTTCTTAACGATTGCATGTAACAATCTATTCATATACTATAATACACACAAACAGCCACACAGAGTTTCTCCGACCACAACTGCGCTTTCATCACTGGCGGGATTACTTACCTAATCCCGCGTCAACAGGCACAAATCAATGTTCAAGGGAAGAGGCAATCTAAATTTCTTGCCATTCATTCCGGACTAGCTCTTTTGATCGGCTCTCTTGACACGTCAGTGCAGTATTCACGTGAATTTAGGAAGGCGACAGTGTTTGCAAACTGCAGATGGTTCGACAACAGCCAACCAGAACGCAGAACTAGTCTATTTGGCGTGCGCTTCTTCAGATAGCTGTAGGTATCAGCAGCGGATAACTCGCCCGAGGCTGGCGTGTGTTGTCAGTGAATCGATTTCTGCCCGAAAGGGGATTATTCACACGAAATCGGCGCGTCGGCGCGCGATCCGAACGCCATGGTGCCAGTGGCGCCACCAGACGGGGAGTGAGGTACCACCACCGGACGCCGGCAGCACCGCGGCGTCCGAACGGAGCACCGCCGGCCCAGCCGCATTTGTGCAGTGCCAGACGGAAGGGAGCCCTTCGAACTAACGCGGTGAATAACAAACAAGTCGGTTGAGCCGGTGGCTGCGTGCCAATTCAAATGGGTCGAAGGTAACAGTAATCTCTATCCGTGATAAAGAGATCAAGGTTTGTTCGACTGTCGTTGCGGCGCGGACTTGGTTGCCATCGTGCTGCCGCCTGGCGATGACCAGGCAGGACAATTTTTTGACAAACTCCACAGTACTTCCGAGTGGTTACGTTTCAGCAAGCACGGCCCGCAAGTTTCGCTTGAGCCAGTCAGTCACACACACACACACACCTACACACACAGTCATCAAGACATAAATAAATCAGCATGTAAGCACATTGGCATGACTAGTACCGGCACGCCAACACGTCCACCGCCAACCAAGCTTGAGTCCGAAGAGCTACGCCCGCAAACACTAGCGCCCCTGGCGGCAAGCCGCGCAGGGCGCTATTGCTCGAGAGTCCAGCAGATGGCGCGCTCGCTGGCGGCTTTAACGCAGCGGCCTCAGTAGAGACCGCAGCCGCGCAGGTTGTTGGCAATGATGACGTCCGTGACGGCGTCGAAGACGAACTGGATGTTGGTCGTGTCCGTTGCGCAGGTCATATGGCAGTAGATCTCCTTGTTGGTCGACTTGTTCTTGGCTTCGAACTGCGCCTGGATGTAGGCGGCCGCCTCGCCGTACTCCTGCGCACCTGAGGGAACAGCGGCCGTACGTCTGAGCTCCTCGTCGGATAACGATGCCAATATATATATATATATATATATATATATATATATATATATATATATATATATATATATATATATATATATATATCTCTCTCTCTCTCTCTCTCTCTCTCTCTCTCTCTCTCTCTCTCTCTCTCTCTCTCTCTCTCTCTCTCTCTCTCTCTCTCTCTCTCTCTCTAACTCTCTATATATATATATATATATATATATATATATATATATATATATATATATATATATATATGTGTGTGTATATATACATATATATATATATATATATACATCTCTCTCTCTCTCTCTCTCTCTCTCTCTCTCTCTCTCTCTCTCTCTCTCTCTCTCTCTTCGTGCCTTGCCCGTCTAATCGTACCGTACGCCCGAGGCATGACGTGGGCATGTCTCATGCACAGTCATGCCAGCCTTCGTATCACGCCACACACTCCCTCGCACCCCCTCACGCCTGGTCCCCTACCGCGTGACGGAAACCCTTTGGCCCCGTCACGCTCGGTATCGAGCTTTAACACGTCGGTCCTCCACCTCATCTCGTCAGCCCCATTACGCATGCGCACGCCGACCACACGCTCAAACGACACCAAGTTCGGCCACGAAGGCCTGCCGCAGCTTCAACCCCTGCGCATGGAGCCGCTCTGAACATGCCGTTCCGAGAAACGACACCGAGACGTCTCATTTCTGGAAGCTGCTCTCGTGGTATTCTGAAAAGCCATGCGCCGCAGAACTAACGAGGCAGTTCCGCCCGGAGGAGTCTCAGGTGGGCAGTGCCCTGGACGACACTCAGCGGGATACCCCGAGCGGGACGTCAGGGGAGGTACACACTGGCGGGATATCCCGAGCGGGACGTCAGGGAAGGTACACAGCTTCGGGATACCCCGAGCCGGACGTCAGGAAAGGTACACAGCTTCGGGATACTCCGAGCCGGACGTCAGGAAAGGTACACAGCTTCGGGATACCCCGAGCCGGATGTCAGGGAAGGCACACACTGGCGGGATATCCCGAGCCAGACGTCAAGGAAGGTACACACTGGCGGGATACCCCGAGCCGGACGTCAGGGAAGGTACACACCGGTGGGATACCCCGAGCCGGGCGTCAGGGGTGGCACACACTGGCGGGATGCCCCGAGCCGCGCGTCAGGAAAGGTACACACCGGCGGAATACCCCAGCCGCGCGTCAGGGAATGTACACACCGGCGGGATACCCCGAGCCGGACGTCAGGGAATTCGGGAAGGAGGTCGGGGTGAGAACGCACTCACCGGGGTATTCGGGAAAGCAAATGGCGAGCGGCGATTTCTTGATCTTTTCCTCGAACAAGTCCTTTTTGTTGAGGAAAAGAATGATAGACGTATCGGTGAACCACTTGTTGTTGCAAATGGAGTCGAACAGCTTCAGGCTCTCTTGCATTCGATTCTGCAACGCGAACCAAACGTTAATCGCATGATTTGTGGTATCCTACATGCTATTTCTATAAGCATGGGCAAACTTCCCACGACCTGTGATTTCCACTTTCTGACTTACACAAAGTTGCTGCTAAGGGGAAGGTCCCCGGCAATTCAAATTTTAAGCTAATGCTTGCGGAAGAAATCAAAACCCGCCCATGGCCTCGCTCATGCCATCACAGCCACAGCAAAACAGCAATCACCTAGTCCTTGGTCCGTTCTAATGCAGCGGAACGGCAGCACAATGACTGCGGTTGGCCGGGCCGCATCCACTCAACGCGCTCCCTTCCTCGTGCAGCACCTGCTCACCGTGCTATTGTCCCGAAGCACTTCCTGCTCACCGTGACCTCGTCCTTGTGCAGGATCTGCTCACCGTGCTCTCGTCCTCGTGCAGCACCTGGTCGTACTCGGACATGGCCACGCAGAAGATGATGGCCGTCACGTCTTCGAAGCAATGGATCCACTTCTTCCGCTCGGACCGCTGACCGCCCACGTCGAACAGTCTGCCGGCGTCAGCGCAGGCCGGTCAAGCACCCGCCAGAGAGCGGCGACTCCGCCTCCGGTGACGAGCGGCGGCGACGGCGGCAAACATCCGGCGCGCCGCTTCGCGCCGACGCGGCGTGAGATGCTGGCAGCGACGGTCTGAAAGCGCCATCGCGTCCTGCTCGGATCTTTTACCAGACCCCCCTGGACGAGTACGCAGTGCCTTGGTAATACGCATCGGTTCCTTGACGGAGCGAAGTTCATTTGGTAGCGGAACTGAAGGCTAAATTTAGTTCACACATTTCAACGGGACGGAAATACCCAGATGCAGGCTGATCCACTCTGTCAAACAACGCCCTTGCACACATCCGCGCAAAGAGCGTACGGGTGCGTAGCCCTCAGTACTCCTCAGTACGGGTGCGTAGCCCTCAGAACTCCTCAGTACGGGTGCGTAACCCTCAGTACTCATCAGTACGGGTGCATAACAACGAGCTGGATCTTCACGCGATTGCTGATCACATACCCACAGCGTTCCCGTATAGATTACGCATGCGGCGGATCATATCACAGCCATCAGAACGGTACCATGGCAATCGCGTGCCTTCTGGAAAACAGAGCTTTGGAACAAGCCGCATCAGAAAGAGTCATCCGATGCAAGAGATCCGCGGCAGGGTGCTAGGTGCCGACAGAGTGTCGACCACTGGGTTCTCGGCAGGAAGAAACGACCATAAACTTGAGTAGGGGAACAGGACCGGCCAGGGAGGTGGAAGTGGCAGCATGTTCTCCGTACGACGCAGCCAAAGTGGTGCAGGCGGTCAGCGGTTCCCTGTTAAAATACATTGCGGCGCAATGCATGCAGAGCAATTCCGTGTACACGAGCTGAGACCGTGCTCATCCCGGGTTTCCTGTCTGGATGCGTCTTCGCGGCGCGGCACTTCTTTACGTAGTACCCGGGCGGTGTATGGCGTCTCTGCTTATCAGGACTAAATATGGCTCCTGCCTACGTCGTTATCCGGTTCGTAAAAGATACCGCTGCACGTCAGCTCCAGATTTGGTCTCAGCAGTGCTCAGCGCCCCAGGGCCCGTTAACCGAAAGAGATATCTACATCCACTGAAAACGATGGTCGTATGTAAAAAAGGAGGCGTTTTAACACCATTGCATCTAACTTCATTCAGCTCGGGAAGTTGCCGTAGTCAGATAGTGTAATGATAAAAATTCAACCACCGGTGAGGAATTAGACCAGGCAAATAATAATCAGCTACCAACACCGATACTTCGCCACATATGTGATGTGCAAACGGTAACCGCTGTGCATAAAGCCGGTGAGCGAGGTAAGCCTGTGGACCATGCCTGTTTCAAACAAACGCCGACGCGCCGACCTGTGACCGTTCCGCCCGCATGACCAAAACCTGCGTCCCCCGGCGGTGCGCGCGGTGGCAGGACAGCAAACATGCGTCCCTCGGTGGTGCATGCGGTGGCAGGACAGCAAACCTGCGTCCCCGGCGGTGCGTGCGGTGGCAGGACAGCAAACCTGCGTCCCTCGGCGGCGCGCGCGGTGGCAGGGCAGCAAGCCTGTGTCCCTCGGTGGTGCGTGCGGTGGCAGGACAGCAAGCCTGTGTCCCTCGGCGGTGCGTGCGGTGGCAGGACAGCAAACCTTCGTCCCCCGGCGGTGCGTGCGGTGGCAGGACAGCAAGCCTGTGTCCCCCGGCGGTGCGTGCGGTGGCAGGACAGCAAACCTGCGTCCCTCGGTGGTGCGTGCGGTGGTAGGACGGCGCTCCCTCAGATACCGAACCGCCTGTCTCCTGAACCAGTTACCGGCGGATTCAAGGCGACTGGATCCCACAAGTTTTACGCTAGCGCGCTGCCAAGTCATCCCTTTGTGTAATAGGGCTGTCTGATACTGTTTGTACATGCATGTGAATTATATTTTTCCCCTTATTCTTTTCCGTTGTTTTTGACGTGCTCTACTATCTCTCTGATCAATGCCGCTTCAAAGCCAATGTGGAGTGGAGTTGATGTGGAGTGTCGGCTGGGTCAAATACCCCCCGAACTCTTGCGCCGGAGGTCGAAGAGCACTACTCAGCATGACGGAACTCTGCGCGATCTACGAATGCACTTGTGCATGCATGCACGTATACCCATGGGTGTATTTCAGAGCCTATGGGAATAAGGATGCGCTGTGCCATCCTGGCATAACAGAAATATGACATGCCCCGCGTGATTATCATGGCGAACAACGCGCTGTATCTTCGGATCACTACGTGACGTTCAATGCCAGGACAATGACAAAGCTTCGAAAAACACGTTGCCGTGACAACCACGCTGATTGCCCGCAATTGCATGAATGACATTCCGAAAAGACCAGTAGTAACATGGCGTGATCCACGAATTCGTGACGTGTCATTCATCCCTCGCAGCCCAAACTAGCACAGCCATCCGTCCACGGCACGTCCGGCTGTTGCAAAGGCCCGGAGGGCCGCCGCGAGTCTCGACTTGAGGGCACAGCGCAGCAGCAGCACACCGGGGACAGCGGTTAGTTAGTTAGTACGTACAAATGCCGAGCACTGCGTCATGGTCACTTGCTCGTATCAATAACGGAATCCGGGTTCCGTGCACCATGAAAGAAAATCGAATCATCCTGGACTTTAACAACACCTTTAAGAATGCATATTTAATATATTGGACCCCAATACACCCTCCAACAAGATCAAAACCCCTCTACTGTCCTGGACCCGGCCACAGTCACGGTCCTGGACAGGAGTCCGGTTGCACCTCTGCTCATGAATCAGGGGCGCAACCACTGGAGAGCTGGAGAAACAGGTCCTCCACTTATCACGAAAGGGGATTCTGGCCCCTTCAATTTTGTCCGTAGGATGCACAGTTTTTCACGGTCTGCCATTTAGGATGCCATTGTCAGGTTAGGGTGCCCCCCCCCCCCCCCAGATTGCACTTCAGTTTGACCTCTCTAATAACGATTTGCCCCACCACAAACTCAGACACATGGTTACACCCATGGCATATATTATGTTGGAGAGGAGACTTTGATCAAGCGTAACCGAAGCAAAGCGCCGATCCCCTAGCTAGGGGGTCGGAGCACTTCCGCTTTCGGTTGGGGATCACGTGTCCAGAACGTTTCCGATCCAGTACTGAAGTCCCGCAAGGCAGCATTCTAAGCGTTCCGCTGTTTGCTAGTGTGGCCATTGACATCAGTGACGTTTTACCCTACAACGTGGATCGTCCATCGTCCGTGGACGATATTGCTCAGAATAGTCTTAACAAACCAGCGGCATGGAGTAGGTAGAATTGCATTGCGTTACGTCCAAAAATACGTGTTGTACGCATTTTTGCAACAGAAGACGAGCGTGCGACGATCCTCACTCAGAACTCTGCGGTCGACTGGTGGCATATCTTAACAGCGTGAAGTTTCTTGGCCCCGTCCTCGATCGATAGTTTGCGTATGCTTGCCATTTCAAGCGGCTTCGCCAGCGCTGTTTTAAAGCCATCCCGATATGAAAATGATTTCAAGAATGACATGGCTCTGATACCTTCATTTTGATGCCCCCATAGCAGAGCGGTGGTCGCATAAACTGAATACAGGCGGGCCATGAAATGGTCTTTGAAGCCGTGACGACCGAAAATAAACAATCCCCATGGTCATCATCATCATCATCATCATCATCATCGAGATGGGGCCGGACGACGTCACGTTACCTTCTGATGTGGTTGAAAATCATGGTAGAATTTTTCATAACTTAAAGCGTTAAAGCCGGACACCGTTGGCTTTCTCTTATGACCCGTTATTTGTTTCGAGTCTCTGGCTCAATCAGGGCGCAACTGACGCTCCTTTTTGTGACGTAGTGTTCAACCAAGCGTAACCGGGAGAAGGATTGGGCTCGTCCAGCGTAGCCAGGGCGTTACCAAGGGGTAAAGTTGTAGAGAATGGTCAGTTTTCCATTGAGCGTAACGTAGGGTAACCGTGTAACGTTCGTGCTTACGCCCAATCACGAACGCAGCCCAGGGACTTTCTAAAGAAGATCTGGAGATTCCTTCCGATGTGAGATTATGTTTCGTTTCATGTAAGAGACAGTTCATAACACAAGAACGTAAACATCTTGCCTGCTTGAACGTAGCACTTCCCTGCGGACATAAACGAGCGTCATCTTTCCATCTGGGTGAGCTGTCATTCCACAAGTGGACAAACGTCAAGCGACCCCTCCGGCCTCACGGGTGGCAGCTCTCTCCTGGAACAGCAGTGCCCTCTCTCGACGGACGCGAGCAGGCGCTTCCTGCGGCCTCGGCACACGTTTCCTCCGGAGGTGGCCGGGAGTTCCCTCGGATGCGCGGTGCGGGACTGCCAGATTACCCGATCGTTTTCGTCTTTGTAAGAGCTACAGCGGTAATGGTGCCAGTAGTGGGAGCGCGCTGATAACGAGGAGAGACGGGGGGGGGGGGGGGGACGCCTGGGTGCAAGAAGTGGGTCGATCCGTTGCCTGATGGATGCAAACAACGGGGAAGGGCTATACTACTTGGAAATGTATACTGCTGATGGAATGCCGCGTGTGTTACTACCCACACGCATTTCTTGTCATTTCTTCCACGGCAAAAAGTACCGATTCGCGATAACCAGTAACGACTCCACACATTTCAATGCAGAGTCGTGATCGGGAAATTATGAACGGAAACTTGAAGATGCATTAAAGCAAAATTTCCTGATAATTATCTCCCGATGGCGTTTTCCCCGTCACTTGCGAAACTCTTTCAAGGTCAGGCGGTGCCTTGCAACAACATTTGAGACTTTGATCACTAAAATAGTCCCACTAATCACAGTACAAAAACACAGGGCCAAGACACCCCCAGGCTGCTACGCAATACGAATGTGCTGGAATAAAGACCGCGTGTTTTCCCACATCCGAACACTGGGCCCAATGTATTTTCATGGAGCGCCGCGATTAGGGGCGGCTCGCAGCTCAGCGCCAATAAACTTACGCAGCATGGTGCATTTGCATTCCCCGCCAGGCCGCAGTGGAAGGAGCACCGCCGACGGAATGTGGGCAGCCATGGGTCCCTGACACCGTCCCAGCCGAATTCCAGCGGGTGGCTCGTGGCTTTCGTACCCAGGACATAACAGCGTCACGCGATGGTCCATGGTCACGCCGGACCAGCCCCGACCGAAAACGGCCGGATGGTCCACAGTCCCGGAAGGCGGACGCCCGCCCAGCACCGCCAGGGACTCGGCGGTCCGGTCTTCCATTAGCCCGGGCCGTAACGACCGCACGCTGTCCGTCCTCCGGGAGAGAAAAAACACGGCTCATCGCCGCCGCGGGCTAGCGAAGGACACGGCCCGCCGGGCGTTGTCTGGCCCGGTCTCGAGTCTCGCTGGAGGGGGATCTACGGGAGGCTGGCCGGTTACGTAAGATGAAGGCGGCTGCCCAATCAAGCAAGCCTGAAATTTCGTATGACCGCGTGCGACCCACATTGTGCCTCCTCCGCCTCAAGGGACCAGTGTTGAGCTTTGAAGTGGTATGAGCTTTGCAGGTGCGCAGTGAGAGGAATCGTGCAAGAGAGCAGACCTCATGGACAAGGCAGACGGCGCCTGCGAGAGTACGTTACTCAAGTGGTGAAGGAAAAGAAGTCTGCCGTGGCCCTGCTTTACTACGTACTTAAAGTTGAGGTTTTTGAAGGAGAAGTGTACTTCGACGATGCCAGTCGTTTTGACCCGGGTTCGCAGGATGTCTTGCACAGTTGGCTGGTAGTCCTTGGCTCCCAGGCGCGCCAGGTCATCCAGGAAACTGGAAACAACGGACACAGTGCAGTGAGCAGGAAACAACACAGTGCAGTGACCACATCGGTCGTGTATAGGATGATGGGTTGCACGGCCCCGAAAGGGATCTATCAACATTACCTATCTATCAACATTGTGGTGGTCGCTGCCAAAGTATGTCCAAGCTGAAGGTCGCGTCAGTGGCCGAGCTCGAGTATGACACCAGTCCCGTGACGTCAGTCGGTACGGGCACGCCACTCGACGGGCCAACGTCCAGCGTCCACATCATACCTGCTCCTCAGACATGGGTCGGAGCTCGTGACACACGCCGCCCGGTAACGTGATTCGGTGAAGTCTTCCATCACAGCCCCATATTGCAGAGTTCAGGGATAGCTGATCGTAACTGACATGACAGTTGAGAGACCAGCTCGGGCATCGTTTTTACCACGGAAGCACTGCGGGCACCGTTTGCACCGCGGATGCGCATCACAGATTGTGTGACGCTAAGCCAAACCATTCTGTAACCAAACTGATGCAACGTCACGGGGAGGTACCCCTGTTCAACTATTAATGGGGGATTGCGTCGAATTAACACAAAAAACACACACGCACACAACAAGGATATGCTTTGGTGAGCACATGCAGCCTAGACGCCGCAGGCATGCCGTCTGCTCTCACTATTTGGCTGAGTCGTTCAGCTGGTACTCGTTGGACCTGCCGAAGCACTCCTGCACGCCGCCGTCCAGCCAGAGCCGGTTCATGGCCGCCAGCAGCTCGTCACTGAACGGCTCCGTGTCCTCCATCCGGGAGATGACGTCCATCACCATCTTGGCGTCCGGCTGGGGGCGTCGGACAGGCGCGATGCCGAGGACGGACACCAAACGGACACGCCGACGCCTCGACATCTTGCACTCATAACGCACGGCCTGCTTCCGTTAAGCCGTGGTTTCTGTTGTGTGTGCAGCAAACGTTCTCGTTTTCTATTAATTATACTTCAGCAACGGTGTCGAACAGCCCGTATCGGCATTACGCAGAACTTAACCCGACATCAACCGGACTCCTCAACGGCGCACCATTGACCGGACGGGGGCAGATTTGACCCCCCACTGATCTCAAAAACGGCTGGGCCGAATTCAGAAATTCAAATTGCAATGAAAGTGCCGTGGTATGCAGTCTCAGGCCACACAACAAACTTAGGTTTAGGTGCGCATTAAGGTCACAGGTCAAGAAAAGATATTAGAATGATACTTTGGAACATCTGACCGACCCCACAACGTACTTCATTTAGAAACGTATCTTGTGGTGTGAAATCACAGCGCCCTGATCAAACGTGCTGAAAAGGAAGACGTTCTAGGCTGCGTGCGCCGTACTAGGTCTGTAATCAAGGTCACGTGCCGTGCAAATGAGCACTGAAACCTTGGTCTATGTGCCAATTTTTGTCCATTTTTTCTGACGTGTCTGAACCATCTAAACGCGAAGTGGCAGAGCTTAGCCGCAATTTTGGATATCATGAAAGTGGGCAAGGCTGTTACTTGTTTATGAACTCTCTCAGATCAGGGTCAAATGGATCACCTCGGCGTCGAATAAGCGGTTGGACCGATTTTTGCGTTGTTTTCGACGGTTTAACCCTGCCGATAGCGTAGCCTGATGCCCTTCAACCCCGCCACCAGCCTCACGTGGTCGTCGGCTTGCGTGTGAGGCTGATGTAGGTCAGTCATGGTTACTATATAAGCCATAACTCAGTCGCGTAGCCTGGTGCCCTTCAACCCCGCCACTAGCCTCACGTAGTCGTCGGTTTGCGTGTAAAGCTGATGTAGGTCAGTCATGGTTACTATATAAGCCATAACTCAGTTATTGTTACGGATCATTGCTTGAAACTTGGTACAGGCATCCGTCATAGTCGTATCTAGGACATCTGTTTTATCTTCATAATTCTGAGCCTGAGGATAAGAAATGTGGAATGTACTTTTGTCAATGTTATTTGTGTTATTTGATATCCCAATGCTTCAAAGTGCAATATGGAAACAACACAACGACAAGGCATATGAATGACAAAATAAGTGGCCTACATTTGCAGTTTTCGTGTTTAAAATGTCTCCTTTCTTTTGGCTTCTGTGTCAATTTGCCTGCGGCTATGCGCTTCTGTCCAAAGTTGGCGAACAAGACGCCGCTATGACGTCACTTACGCTTGACCTATTATGGGCTCGTAGTTGTTTTTCACAATACGGCAAAGAACTTATTATTCACCGCCAATTTTGCAGCAATACCTCAATGCATTCATTGAATTATCGCAAACATTGGACAGGGGGCAGATTTGACCCCTCCTCCTCCCCGGTCAATGCTGGGTGAATAATGTCAACATGTGAGAAACATCACCACAGTACCGACTTCAACCGTCACCGATAGAGGGCTGACGCTGGACCGGCAGGTGAAAATGAGCTGCGTATTTGAACTTTATCGTGATGCTGACAGGAATACATCCATTTTGTGTGATCTAGTACCCTCACTCGCGCACTTTAGCCCCTGTGCGATACTGCGATCGATGCCGCCAGTGCGTCCTCAGATTAGGCTGCAGAGGCTGCTACAGCACTCCTTTATTGTACGACCGGCACACGAGCCATTAAGGCGCTGGTCTCAGTGCTTAATTAAACGGCAGCGAGTATATTTTGCTGTTGCGTGCAGGGTGTTTATGAAAATAACACTCACGGTGCAGCCAGTGGTGGGAAAGTGTCTTTTCCGTTGCCGACGAAATTTGGAAACAGCCTTACTTGTCACTTGGAGGCAAATCTATCAGAGACCATCGCACTAACACTATAAAAGCGACAAACCACACAGAACAGAGAAAAACAAAGTGCAGTGAGTTATAAACATAATTAATCTTTTCATTTCGTAAGGTTTAGTTGCTTGGCAACGCATCATTTTCTGACCATGTCAAAAGCTCCGGCGGTTAATGCGTACGTCTTAGTGCATGAGTGGCCGGCGCAGCGGGCTTAAGGTTGGTGAGTACGTCAGCCAGGTTAACACCTAAGCCTTCGCATGCGCGGAGAAATGCAGGAACATGTTTGTTCAGCGGCCGCATCATAACTATAGATGACACATAACAAACTCCATGCACTATGTCACGACATACCGGGGCAATGCCAGTGTTGGAGAGAGAACCCTGACATGGTTTAAACCACCGATCAAAAGTCTTCTTCACCTCTTTGCTATCAGTTGGACACCCTATTTGGCGTTACAAACTGCGCTACCTTAAGCTGAGTAGTCGCGTAAGTCAATTTAAGTACGTTACTGTGTGTTTCAGAACACGGCTTTGGCCTATGTCTACAACTGCAGTGTCGGAAATGAAACTCCATAGCTTTTCATAATGCCCGATATTGAGATTTCTAGCATGTATAATTCACGCCTGGGAAACTTTCTGCCCTCAATAAAAAACAAAACAAATCCAACAATGGATAAGTTTTTTCATGGCCTGGGTACCATGGATGGCAGGTTAATGTTCACGTGACGAGCCGTACTTAGCGAGATCGGTTGATTGCTTTGGAATTCGGGCGCTGCGACTATTTCTTTATGTGACGACCATGTTCAGTGTATAGTAACTATTCTGATTTAAGCGTCGCTCACGGACCAAAACAGCCGCTTCTTAAGGAAGCATTTGGGCGGCGTGCATGTCATAACGGACACAGCAGTTCTATGCCACCCTGTTGTGGGTACATTCATGTCCGGCACATCATATTTTTCAGATGTGGACCTAGGACCTAAGGTCCATACACCACAAACTTATAAAAGTATGGCAAGGAATGAAACGCTTGCTCCATAAACTCGCATTATGGCATTATAATTGTCTGCAACTTAACACTCGCCCGGGTTGAGGGCTGCATACCCTTCGCTCGCGTGGGAGGTCAATTTGCCCCCCCCCCCCCCTGAGATCTCGGGAACTAAGACAGCCAGAAACACCATATTCACGGAGTGTGTTAACCTGTACGTGAACTCACTTAGGTTAAATTTCGAGGTTCCTAGGTCATGATTTTCGGGTCAAATAAGGTCAAGCAAGGTCAAATGTCAGGTTGGTCTCCAAAGTGCCCCCAGAACCTAGATAACTGTTTCTAAGCAAAAGGTCACATGCCCATTTAAGGTCAGCGACCTTGTTTGACCTTTTGGAGGTCACGCTTACCAAAATCATACAATACTGCTCTGAGTTTTGCACTTGAATAAGCGACAAAGATATCGCTAGACAAGATGTTTCGAAAAACAAAAAGGTTTACCTGGGTCATTTCAGGTCAATGACCTGTTCTAACCTCAAAAAAGTCCATGGAAGGTGCATAATGCATAATACTGTCAATAAATTCGAAATGAGCACCAGAAACTATCCCTTACAGCAAGTCCTAGAGAATAAAACAGGTTGGTTTTGACGTTGGTCTGACCTTTATGCCTGATCTTGGGTCAACGTATTTGCTCATTCAATATTTTTGCTACCTAAAAAAGCCTTTCAGAGATGTGTGGCTTCGTCTAACTCTCCGTTGTTGCATCAGAATGAACGACTCTCTAGAAATTGACTCAGCTGAAACCATGGCCCGACTTTGACCTCCCATAGGTCAGCGTCCTTACAAGGTACATCTAAATTTGTTATGCCAAACGATCCGCTATTCAATTGTCTACAGCTATGTCCAATTTGGTGGCCGTCAGACCCAGGAGAGGCCGCGTGTCCGGCACTGGGCTGGCCGCATGCCGGCACATGTCAGGCCGGTCCGGCACATCATGACCTCTCCGGTCATGTGTCCAGCACTGGAGTAGATGCCTGCTCGGCACTGGGCTGGCCGTATGCCGGCACATGTCAGGCCGGTCCGGCACATCATGACCTCTCCGGTCATGTGTCCAGCACTGGAGCAGATGCCTGCTCGGCACTGGGCTGGCAGCATGCCGGCACATGAGAGGCCAGTCCGGCACATCACGACCTCTCCGGTCATGTGTCCAGCACTGGAGTAGATGCCTGTCCGGCACTGGGCTGGCCGTATGCCGGCACATGTCAGGCCGGTCCGGCACATCATGACCTCTCCGGTCATGTGTCCAGCACTGGACACACCTGATGCCTGCTCGGCACTGGGCTGGCAGCATGCCGGCACATGTCAGGCCGGTCCGGCACATCGTGATCCCTCCGGTCATGTGTCCAGCACTGGAGCAGATGCCTGTTCGGCACTGGGCTGGCCGTATGCCGGCACATGTCAGGCCGGTCCGGCACATCGTGACCCCTCCGGTCATGTGTCCAGCACTGGAGCAGATGCCTGCTCGGCACTGGGCTGGCAGCATGCCGGCACATGAGAGGCCAGTCCGGCACATCATGACCCCTCCGGTCATGTGTCCAGCACTGGAGCAGATGCCTGTTCGGCACTAGGATGGCGCACGTGCAACACTGGAGCGGCCGCGTGTCGAGCACAGGTGAGGTCGGATGTCCAACGCAGGGCTGGAAACCACTGGCGCCGGGTTGTGCGACGCTTAGCTCTCGCCCTGATTCGCTGTTTTTTATAACAAGGACTAGTAGAGAGAAGGGGGGAAAACTTCTTCGCAGCATTTCTGTTTTTGAGGAGGAATGCGTTTTAGGAACACTGTATGGCGATCGACGATCAACGGACGGTGCGGGCGGCGGGGCGACCCTTACATGCACTAGATGATAAATATGTGCTTAACGCACAGAGAACTACACATTATTGCACTCACCTTCAAAAAGGAACGCACCTGTTTGGATTAAGTGTTACTGCGAGTTATAGTCCCGCACATAGGAGCATAGAAAAAATACAAATGTTCGATTTCCAGAACAAGTTGACTCTTGACATTTTTTATCAACTATTCTACATTCATTCCGAACAATGTACAGTATAATGACAATCTAAAGAATCTGATATTACACCTGTCAACTAGTCAGTTCGCTAAATCTGAGGTGCTTCGATTAGTGCATGAGGCCTATGCCTACGACACCCGGCCTTTACCCTAAAGCCGCTTTTCCTCTCGGTAACAGGAAGCCCAGATGAATCATGACATGCGTCGCTCAAATATCATCCGTTGACCACTGAAGCTGCCGCTCGCGTATCCACGGACAAGGAACCTCTTAGACCAGCAGGGCTTTTTAACGCTAGTACTAGGGACACCCTAAATGTGGGATCCTTAGAAGAGACCAGCAGCAAGCCTAATGGTTTGCGACGTCTTTCAAACCGGTAAGCTTCTCACGACACAAAACAATAACCAACAACAGCCTACAGCCTTGCAATAAGCCGATGCACAGCCGTGTGGCAACCATTCCAAATAATCGGTCTTGATACAATTATCAAAAACGCTGCGCAGCGGAATGATCACGTTCGCCACGAGGCGCCGAGGCCATCCACGATTCTCACGACTGGTGAAAGGCCGAGTTATGTGAAATTTTACACTGTGTGAATGTAAAGTGAGTCTTGGCTGAAAATCTGCGAAAAGCACTGATCGGAGGGTCATTGGTCAAAAACATCGCGCTCCCGCTGATCTGTGGCGCAAGCACTGGTGTAGCATAGCTTATATAATATTTATGTGGCCTGCTCAAAGCTGTGCGGATTAAAGCTGCTATGTTTGGCAACATTTTGTTGTTCAATTTGCTCCTACGGCGAAATGCCAATGTTTCCAAATGTGCTGTACACAAGCCTACGCTGCAAGTGTTAGCAAGTACAGGCCAGCAGTAAACTTTAAGTTTTGTCTAATTGGGATGTTATGCTGTAGATTGTTCCCATTTTCGCAATTTTTTCACCACACAGCCCGCAAAAAGTGTCCACATTTGTCATCGACCAGATTCTGTAAATCGGTAGCTTTTCCGCCACTGGGTGCAGTTTCAATGGTACGACGGCAACGGGGCGATATCGAGGAGAAACAATTTTTTGCGTATATTCTGGAAGGGTGAAAAATTTTCTCCCTCCGCCCCACTTATCCCGTTAAACTACATCCTTGGCAACGAACTAAAAAATGAAGCAAGCTCAGCGAGCCTCGGTAATGAACGGCTGTAACTCAACTAGAATATTCACAACAGTGCTGCATCACATAACGGACAAGGCCCAGATTCCCACAAGAATGCGTCACCACATCCGTCATGCCAACCCACTGGGTTCCATGGTCGACCACACCGAACTGCACAAGTTCAATAGTCGCGACCAAAATAGATGTTGTCGCAGAACTCATTAACGTAATCCGATCCTGCTCCTGCTGAAGTTGCATCCAGTCGCCCCAAATCCCATATTGCCGCGCGATAAATGACCTGGAACCCCGTGGCGTCATATGTACATGATGACGATGGTATAGCCTCTCTGGACTAATTCGGCATATCGATGGCATACCGTGGGTACGCACATTGTAACATCCGAGGGTACCTGCACCAACCCCACTTCAAAGTTATGGCATGTTGTCATATGAACGTCACTGAATGTTGACGCTTTAAAATTTCAGCCAGACAAGTAAAAAAAAAAGAAGACCGAGGTTCATAAGCCTACCTATTGTGCATCATGTGCATAGTACAATTACAGGTCGCTGTGTGCTTACGATGAGAGAGGAAAGCATATATTATCAACAAAGTGCAGCATCAATATCATCCAACCAATAGCATCCGCTTTCGCGATCACGGTAAGTAACAAAGAAAACAATGATACCAGACATTCCGGTAGCCTTAAAAAGCCTAAATCTATATAATGTGGAAGATGATCACGGGCGAATAGTCATAAAATGCTAACAATTATCCACCACACCTAGACGTATTTCCCGCATGGACTCCGCATTACGACTGCGGTGACCGCGATAGTTTTTCGTTCCTTACACTCTGGTTCACCTCCGGTGCACTGCTGACCCCGGTAGTGATTCCATGCTGTCATGGCATCCAGTTCATGGAGGAGGCGATCGCTTGATCATGCAATGTAATAACATGAGTTCAGGGGAGGATCTTCTAAAGGCAGGGTGAGGACCGACATCATCAACATCATTCTCAAATATTTATTGATCCTTGACTCGAATGACAGAATGGGCCAAAAGAGAACAGTATGGCATATTTCGTCCACGCCCCCTTGGACCATACCAGGGTCACAGGAAAAAAGACGCTTTCGAAAACTATCTTCTTTCATTTCATTTCTTACAAAAACGGTAGCAGTTGGATACATAATTAGTTGGACTAACAAAAGTCACGTGGGTAGTGGTCAGGTGTAATTCAACTAACCTTGTCGTTAGTGAGCACGTACCTAACAGGATATATAACAGCACCGTTCAAATAAGTTGTTCCGCTGAGGTAATCCTGGCAACATGCTGTTTTTTGTGCCGAGCAGATCATTAGTACCTAATCACATGCACCTTAGTGTTCAAAAAAGGAAAATCCTAACAAACAATCCAAGAAGGGAGTAAGTTGGTCACAGGTCATTTAGCCCACCAGTCCTATAAACGAACCAGCACGCATTTCATTCATTAACGACAATGTGTCATTTTGACGGGAAACCGCAAAGCAGTCATCTTCTTCCAAGCTGAAATGTTGATCCATCTCACCAAACCAGCGTCCGTTAAAAGATTGATAAGCGTAGGTGGAAACAAAAGTGTCGGAAAGTTGTTCTGAAATTTATGAACAAAAATCCTACCCGACTTTCATTTTTATGAGACTATCTTCGGGAACATTACATAGGCCTCTGTAAACGAAAACGTTAAGATTGTCCGCATCAAAGTTGGGGGCGCTGTGCCTAGTCTAAAAATTTGCGTGGGGAAGCGCTCCTACTGCCCGCCTCCCCCCCCCCCCCTTCCTGCCGTAACTATGAACCGTGCGCCTAGCACTGTAGGCTGAAGGGCTCATGAGCCCTCTCAGGCCACCAGCCTCGTGGACAGTAAACGAACCGTTTAAAAACATTCCAAAAATAGGATACCATTTGTTTAAACAACACACACATTGGCGGAAGCCTGGTGGGAGGTTTTGACCTGAATTAGAGGTTGGGCTATTCCCGAACTTTCACTAATCCACATTTTAACGATTAAGACAAGGATCAGGCATAATGCAATAAGCTCGCTTATGACTACTGAAATGCTTTTACGCGCAAAAGGACTGTTCTAGGCAGCAATATTTCATTTTTAGTGAATATGCTCCTTAATACGTTATCGCTTGATTGTGTCATGGAACGTTTCTTTGACGTCAGAGAGGCTGCCAAATTGGCCGTGGAAAACTGCCAACGAAGTGGACGAGCTGACTCACTTGTATCACTCAACTTGCCAGGAGGTGGCGGTGTGTTAATGGAGCGTGTCCGTGGAACCGAATATCAGTATGTGCCCGTGTTTCGGCCCTTTCACACGGTGGTTTTTCATACTTGCCCGTGATTTTATTTTGCAAGTCATTTGATTTCCAGTCCTATTTCCGTCATAACTCGTACCACTGTGCATGTTCTTGTATTACATAACGCAAACACCCACGGTTATCGAAGTTTGCGTGAAACGCATCACCTTAGTCCAGGGCTAAAGGTAGTCTGCTATGCCACAAAATGTGCTGGTGTACGCCGGTGGTAGAATAGCTAGGTGGTAACTGCCGTGGCCTCAAGTCCTGTATAACCAGTGAGGTGGTAGTAGTCGTGTGACGTTTCTTTGACGTCATGCATGACCGGGCGGCCTTGAACAAGTCTGCACAAGTTCTCGGCGTCAAGGTCAGGAACCAGGTTTTGTATATGAAAAAGGACAGGGCTGTGAATTGCACTAAATTATCCTAAAACGGCTATATCAGTTCAAAACCCTGTACAAATGTGAGACGCTCTCTTAAATGACGTCATCGGACTCCGCACACTCGAATCCATGCAATAGTCACCAAAACCTCATAATTCCAGGAAGCTGCCAAGCAAAGCTGAAGAAAGGTCGGCGCAACACAGCGGCGGCAACGACGCCTGAGAACAAAAGTGAACGACTCCTGAAATAAGTGACGCCATAAAAGTGTAACAGCCGCCGTTGGATGCTGCCAACTGCCGGCTCTCGCGCCACGGGGCTTGCGCCGCGGCGCATAAGTCGTCCAGCCCACGGCCACCATAAAATGGGCCAAACAACTGCCACAGATGTAATGCGAACTGCGGTCAAGCTGAACCCATGCCGCACGCCCAGATAAAATCACGCTACGTGTCGAGTGCGCCGCCGAAGGGCGATATGGCACTGAGCTCACGCAATCATATACCCTACAACTCCAGTACAGCACCATCACTTCACTTCCGTCCGAGCCATTGCCCCGACCAACGGCTAGACTGACTGACCCCTCCGTCTGGCACGATCTGGCACCATTGCGGAAAGGTGATCTTGGCTGAAGTGCAGCGTACTGCGCAGATCACTTGATCGGACATCCAGCCTTGCCAAGGATGTAGCCTAGGAAAGGGTAGATGGCAGTGTTGCCCTCCCTCCCCCCTCCCCCCTATGGAGAAGAGGCTTAGGGTCCTCTTCAAGTGTCCAATCAGCATCAAATACAGAATACATTTCTTGAGAAATTGGCATACAAGAACAATTTTGAATGTGTTTGTT
>NW_023596545.1:7283089-7352073 GCF_011947565.3 Pollicipes pollicipes
CCGGGTTACAATCATCCCGAGGTAATGATTGCTGGCTTGCACGAGCGGGGTAAGCTACCACGTCCATTAGGATAGTCGTTCGCGATTTCGATGGTGGCTTGGTATGCCCTTTGAAGTTATTTGATGGCACAATACCGCACTCGCTGCGGGTTATTACTTTCGATGCGGGGCCGTTTTTGCTGCCCGCCGACCGCCGCCTGGTGCCAGCTGCACCGCCGTAGCCGCGCGCCCTAGGGGGGATGCTAAGCTGGATGTCGGTGTTTTTGCGCCAAAAATACGCAATGGGGCTTATGGTGTCTAGGGATCAAGGCGCCGACGAAGGCCCTCTCTCAAGGCATTGCCTTGCCCTTTGGGAAATCCTGGACCCGTGCCTGCCTCATGAACTGAGGATGAGAACGTGTAGCGGACCGGGACACGCGAGCGAGGACCCCCACGGGGCGGTCGTGTGAAGGGGACCCCACTCGAGGACACCCGACAGGAGCCGTGCAGGGAGCATCACCTGAAGACCTCGTATGGCACGTGTCTTGTCCTGTCTCGGTGCCTCCCGTCAGCACGTTCTGGTGTGGTGTGAGCTATGTGAAATGACGTGCTTTTCTGGCACTCTTATTTCATGATTTCTCTGGCGGTGTCCGAGCAAATACTTTCTTGAGGAGACGGGCATCACGTGCTCCTTCTTGTGTGCCTGCTCCTCTGCGCTGAGGTGGAGCTGAAACCCAGTACAGCTCATGCACGCTGCTTATCTGGGGTGCATATCGATATAAGCGCGGAATTATTACGCCACTGAACACAACCCACAAGGATGGTAAGCTATCAGCTACTTGGAAGCTGAAGTGAAAAGGCATGAAACAGGAAAACAATGGTGTCGTCTGACAAACATGTATCGTTTATACACCATATGAAAACCAAGAACAGCTGGAGAAAGCACGGCGCACGCGCTCGAAATAGATCGAACAAATAGGCGAGCATACCTCGCAGCCACCTGGCAGCTGCAAATTCTGCGAGTCCAGCGTCACCCCGTGACGTGCTGGTTGGCACCATGTGCAGTGTAGGCGCATCACACCGCGTGCGCGTGAACGTGCCGAGTGGCGCGCTTCTGCCAGACAATTGAAGCCGCTCGGTAGCACAAGGTCACAGAGACAATGATGATCTGTCGCTGACAATGTTTCTGCACTTTGCTTGTGTGAAGAATGTCATGGGCATTTTTTGCTTGTTTTTTTTGTGCCCTGTTATCCCCGCAGCTTAGAGTCAGCAAAACCAAGCGTACAAAACCGATAAATAATGATCACGTTTTGAAAGGTGCACCAGCCATGACGCGATAACAGCAAGCACAGGTAGGTACTGATGGTAATTTGTTCTTAACGATTGCATGTACAATCTATTCATATACTATAATACACACAAAGCCACACAGAGTTTCTCCGACCACAAACTGCGCTTTCATCACTGGCGGGATTACTTACCTAATCCCGCGTCAACAGGCACAATCAATGTTCAAGGGAAGAGGCAATCTAAATTTCTTGCCATTCATTCCGGACTAGCTCTTTTGATCGGCTCTCTTGACACGTCAGTGCAGTATTCACGTGAATTTAGGAAGGCGACAGTGTTGCAAACTGCAGATGGTTCGACAACAGCCAACCAGAACGCAGAACTAGTCTATTTGGCGTGCGCTTCTTCAGATAGCTGTAGGTATCAGCAGCGGATAACTCGCCCGAGGCTGGCGTGTGTTGTCAGTGAATCGATTTCTGCCCAAAGGGATTATTCACACGAAATCGGCGCGTCGGCGCGCGATCCGAACGCCATGGTGCCATTGGCGCCACCAGACGGGGAGTGAGGTACCACCACCGGACGCCGGCAGCACCGCGGCGTCCGAACGGAGCACCGCCGGCCCAGCCGCATTTGTGCAGTGCCAGACGGAAGGGAGCCCTTCGAACTAACGCGGTGAATAACAAACAAGTCGGTTGAGCCGGTGGCTGCGTGCCAATTCAAATGGGTCGAAGGTAACAGTAATCTCTATCCTGATAAAGAGATCAAGGTTTGTTCGACTGTCGTTGCGGCGCGGACTTGGTTGCCATCGTGCTGCCGCCTGGCGATGACCAGGCAGGACAATTTTTTGACAAACTCCACAGTACTTCCGAGTTGGTTACGTTTCAAAGCACGGCCCGCAAGTTTCGCTTGAGCCAGTCAGTCACACACACACACACCTACACACACAGTCATCAAGACATAAATAAATCAGCATGTAAGCACATTGGCATGACTAGTACCGGCACGCCAACACGTCCACCGCCAACCAAGCTTGAGTCCGAAGAGCTACGCCCGCAAACACTAGCGCCCCTGGCGGCAAGCCGCGCAGGGCGCTATTGCTCGAGAGTCCAGCAGATGGCGCGCTCGCTGGCGGCTTAACGCAGCGGCCTCATAGAGACCGCAGCCGCGCAGGTTGTTGGCAATGATGACGTCCGTGACGGCGTCGAAGACGAACTGGATGTTGGTCGTGTCCGTTGCGCAGGTCATATGGCAGTAGATCTCCTTGTTGGTCGACTTGTTCTTGGCTTCGAACTGCGCCTGGATGTAGGCGGCCGCTCGCCGTACTCCTGCGCACCTGAGGGAACGCGGGCCGTACGTCTGAGCTCCTCGTCGGATAACGATGCCAATATATATATATATCTTATATATATATATATATATATATATAATATATATATATATATATATATATATATATATATCTCTCTCGCTCTCTCTCCTCTCTCTCTCTCTTCTCTCTACTCTCTCTCTCTCTCTCTCTCTCTCTCTCTCTCTCTCTCTCAACTCTCTCCTCCTCTCTATCTCTCTCTATCTATCTCTCCTCTCTATCTCCTATCTCTGTGTCTCTATCTCTTTCTGCTCTCTCTCTCTCTCTCTCTCTCTCTCTCTCTCTCTCTCTCTCTCTCTCCTCTCTCTCTCTCTCTTCGCCTGCCCGTCTAATCGTACCGTACGCCGAGGCATGACGTGGGCATTCTCATGCACAGTCATGCCAGCCTTCGTATCACGCCACACACTCCCTCGCACCCCCTCACGCCTGGTCCCCTACCGCGTGACGGAACCCTTTGGCCCCGTCACGCTCGGTATCGAGCTTTAACACGTCGGTCCTCCACCTCATCTCGTCAGCCCCATTACGCATCGCACGCCGACCACACGCTCAAACGACCACCAAGTTCGGCCACGAAGGCCTGCCGCAGCTTCAACCCCTGCGCATGGAGCCGCTCTGAACATGCCGTTCCGAGAAACGACACCGAGACGTCTCATTTCTGGAAGCTGCTCTCGTGGTATTCTGAAAAGCCATGCGCCGCAGAACTAACGAGGCAGTTCCGCCCGGAGGAGTCTCAGGTGGGCAGTGCCCTGGACGACACTCAGCGGGATACCCCGAGCGGGACGTCAGGGGAGGTACACACTGGCGGGATATCCCGAGCGGGACGTCAGGGAAGGTACACAGCTTCGGGATACCCCGAGCCGGACGTCAGGAAAGGTACACAGCTTCGGGATACTCCGAGCCGGACGTCAGGAAAGGTACACAGCTTCGGGATACCCGAGCCGGATTCATGGAAGGCACACACTCTGGCGGGGATATCCCGAGCCAGACGTCAAGGAAGGTACACACTGGCGGGATACCCGAGCCGGACGTCAGGGAAGGTACACACCGGTGGGATACCCCGAGCCGGGCGTCAGGGGTGGCACACACTGGCGGGATGCCCCGACCGCGCGTCAGGAAAGGTACACACCGGCGGAATACCCCAGCCGCGCGTCAGGGAATGTACACAACCGGCGGGATAACCCCGAGCCGGACGTCAGGAATTCGGGAAGGGAGTCGGGTGAGAACGCACTCACCGGGGTATTCGGGAAAGCAAATGGCGAGCGGCGATTTCTTGATCTTTTCCTCGAACAAGTCCTTTTTGTTGAGGAAAAGAATGATAGACGTATCGGTGAACCACTTGTTGTTGCAATGGGAGTCGAACAGCTTCAGGCTCTCTTGCATTCGATTCTGCAACGCGAACCAAACGTTAATCGCATGATTTGTGGTATCCTACATGCTATTTCTATAAGCATGGGCAAACTTCCCACGACCTGTGATTTCCACTTTCTGACTTACACAAAGTTGCTGCTAAGGGGAAGGTCCCCGGCAATTCAAATTTTAAGCTAATGCTTGCGGAAGAAATCAAAACCCGCCCATGGCCTCGCTCATGCCATCACAGCCACAGCAAAAACAGCAATCACCTAGTCCTTGGTCCGTTCTAATGCAGCGGAACGGCAGCACAATGACTGCGGTTGGCCGGGCCGCATCCACTCAACGCGCTCCCTTCCTCGTGCAGCACCTGCTCACCGTGCTATTGTCCCTAAGGCACTACCTGCTCACCGTGACCTCGTCCTTGTGCAGGATCTGCTCACCGTGCTCTCGTCCTCGTGCAGCACCTGGTCGTACTCGGACATGGCCACGCAGAAGATGATGGCCGTCACGTCTTCGAAGCAATGGATCCACTTCTTCCGCTCGGACCGCTGACCGCCCACGTCGAACAGTCTGCCGGCGTCAGCGCAGGCCGGTCAAGCACCCGCCAGAGAGCGGCGACTTCCGCCTCCGGTGACGAGCGGCGGCGACGGCGGCAAACATCCGGCGCGCCGCTTCGCGCCGACGCGGCGTGAGATGCTGGCAGCGACGGTCTGAAAGCGCCATCGCGTCCTGCTCGGATCTTTTACCAGACCCCCCTGGACGAGTACGCAGTGCCTTGGTAATACGCATCGGTTCCTTGACGGAGCGAAGTTCATTTGGTAGCGGAACTGAAGGCTAAATTTAGTTCACACATTTCAACGGGACGGAAATACCCAGATGCAGGCTGATCCACTCTGTCAAACAACGCCCTTGCACACACATCCGCGCAAAGAGCGTACGGGTGCGTAGCCCTCAGTACTTCCTCAGTACGGGTGCGTAACCCTCAGTGCTCTTCAGTACGGGTGCGTACCCTCAGTACTCATCAGTACGGGTGCATAACAACGAGCTGGATATTCACGCGATTGCTGATCACATACCCGCAGCGTTCCCGTATAGATTACGCATGCGGCGGATCATATCACAGCCCATCAACGGTACCATGGCAATCGCGTGCCTTCTGGAAACAGAGCTTTGGAACAAGCCGCATCAGAAAGAGTCATCCGATGCAAGAGATCCGCGGCAGGGTGCTAGGTGCCGACAGAGTGTCGACCACTGGGTTCTCGGCAGGAAGAAACGACCATAAACTTGAGTAGGGGAACAGGACCGGCCAGGGAGGTGGAAGTGGCAGCATGTTCTCCGTACGACGCAGCCAAAGTGGTGCAGGCGGTCAGCGGTTCCTTGTTAAAATACATTGCGGCGCAATGCATGCAGAGCAATTCCGTGTACACGAGCTGAGACCGTGCTCATCCCCGGGTTGCCTGTCTGATGCGTCTTCGCGGCGCGGCACTTCTTTACGTAGTACCCGGGCGGTGTATGGCGTCTCTGCTTATCAGGACTAATATGGCTCCTGCCTACGTCGTTATTCGGTTCGTAAAAGATACCGCTGCACGTCAGCTCCAGATTTGGTCTCAGCAGTGCTCAGCGCCCCAGGGCCCGTTAACCGAAAGAGATATCTACATCCACTGAAAACGATGGTCGTATGTAAAAAAGGAGGCGTTTTTAACACCATTGCATCTTACTCCATTCAGCTCGGGAAGTTGCCGTAGTCAGATAGTGTAATGATAAAAATTCAACCACCGGTGGGGAGTTAGACCAGGCAAATAATAATCAGCTACCAACACCGATACTTCGCCACATATGTGATGTGCAAACGGTAACCGCTGCGCATAAAGCCGGTGGGCGAGGTAAGCCTGTGGACCATGCCTGTTTCAAACAAACGCCGACGCGCCGACCTGTGACCGTTCCGCCCGCATGACCAAAACCTGCGTCCCCCGGCGGTGCGCGCGGTGGCAGGACAGCAAACATGCGTCCCCGGTGCATGCGGTGGCAGGACAGCAAACCTGCGTCCCCGGCGGTGCGTGCGGTGGCAGGACAGCAAACCTGCGTCCCTCGGCGGCGCGGTGGCAGGGCAGCAAGCCTGTCCCTCGGTGGTGCGTGCGGTGGCAGGACAGCAAGCCTGTCCCTCGGCGGTGCGTGCGGTGGCAGGACAGCAAACCTTCGTCCCCCGGCGGTGCGTGCGGTGGCAGGACAGCAAGCCTGTGTCCCCGGCGGTGCGTGCGGTGGCAGGACAGCAAACCTGCGTCCCTCGGTGGTGCGTGCGGTGGTAGGACGGCGCTCCCTCAGATACCGAACCGCCTGCGTGCGGTGGCAGGGCAGCAAGCCTGTGTCCCTCGGTGGTGCGTGCGGTGGCAGGACAGCAAGCCTGTGTCCCTCGGCGGTGCGTGCGGTGGCAGGACAGCAACCTTCGTCCCCCGGCGGTGCGTGCGGTGGCAGGACAGCAAGCCTGTGTCCCTCGGCGGTGCGTGCGGTGGCAGGACGGCGCTCCTCACATACCGAACCGCTTGTCTCCTGAACCAGTTACCGGCGGATTCAAGGCGACTGGATCCCACAAGTTTTAAGCTAGCACGCTGAAAAGTCACCCTTTGTGTAATAGGGCTGTCTGATACTGTTTGTGCATGCATGTGAATTATATTTTTCCCTTATTCTTTTCCGTGTTTTTGACGTGCTCTACTATCTCTCTGATCAATGCCGCTTCAAAGCCAATGTGGGGAGGAGTTAATTGGAGTGTCGGCTGGGTCAAATACCCTCCGAACTCTTGCGCCGGAGGTCGAAGAGCACTACTCAGCATGACGGAACTCTGTGCGATCTACGAATGCACTTGTGCATGCATGCACATATACCCATGGGTGTATTTCAGAGCCCATGGGAATAAGGATGCGCTGTGCCATCCTGGCATAACAGAAATATGACATGTTCCGCATGATTACCATGGTGAACAACGAGCTGTATCTTCCGATCACTAGGTGACGTTCAATTCCAGGACAATGACAAAGCTTCGAAAAACACGTTGCCGTGACAACCACGCTGATTGCCCGCAATTGCATGAATGACATTCCGAAAAGACCAGTCGTAACATGGCGTGGTCCACGAATTCGTGACGTGTCATTCATCCCTCGCAACCCAAAATAGCACAGCCATCCGTCCACGGCACGTCCGGCTGTTGCAAAGGCCCGGAGGGCCGCCGCGAGTCTCGACTTGAGGGCACAGCGCAGCAGCAGCACACCGGGGACAGCGGTTAGTTAGTTAGTACGCACAAATTCCGAGCACTGCGTCATGGTCACTTGCTCGTATCAATAACGGAATCCGGGTTCCGTGCACCATGAAAGAAAATCAAATCATCCTGGACTTAAACAACACCTTTAAGAATGCATATTTAATATATTGGACCCCAATACACCCTCCAACAAGATCAAAACCCCTCTACTGTCCTGGAGCCCGGGCACGGTCACGGTCCTGGACAGGAATCCGGTGGCACCTCTGCTCATGAATCAGGGGCGCAACCACTGGAGAGCTGGAGAAACAGGTCCTCCACTTATCACGAAAGGGGATTCTGGCCCCTTCAATTTGTCCGTAGGATGCACAATTTTTCACAGTCTGCCATTTAGGATGCCATTGTCAGGTTAGGGTGTCCCCCCCCCCCCAGATTGCATTTCAGTTTGACCTCTCTAATAACGATTTGCCCCACCACAAACTCAGACACATGGTTACACCCACGGCATATGTTATGTTGGAGAGGAGACTTTGATCAAGCGTAACCGAAGCAAAGCGCCGATCCCCTAGCTAGGGGGTCGGAGCACTTCCGCTTTCGGTTGGGGATCACGTGTCCAGAACGTTTTCCAATCCAGTACTGAAGTCCCGCAAGGCAGCATTCTAAGCGTTCCGCTTTTTGCTAGTGTGGCCATTGACATCAGTGACGTTTTACCCTACAGCGTGGATCGTTCATCGTCCGTGGACGATATTGCTCAGAATAGTCTTAACAAACCAGCGGCATGGAGTAGGTAGAATTGCATTGTGTTACGTCCAAAAATACGTGTTGTACGCATTTTGCAACAGAAGACGAGCGTGCGACGATCCTCACTCAGAACTCTGCGGTCGACTGGTGGCATATCTTAACAACGTGAAGTTTCTTGGCCCGTCCTCGATCGATAGTTTGCGTATGCTTGCCATTTCAAGCGGCTTCGCCAGCGCTGTTTTAAAGCCATCCAGATATGAAAATGATTTCAAGAATGACATGGCTCTGATACCTTCATTTTGATGCCCCGATAACAGAGCGGTGGTCGCATAAACTGAATACAGGCGGGCCATGAAATGGTCTTTGAAGCCGTGGCGACCGAAAATAAACAATCCCCATGGTCATCATCATCATCATCATCATCATCATCGAGATGGGGCCGGACGACGTCACGTTACCTTCTGATGTGGTTGAAAATCATGGTAGAATTTTTCATAACTTAAAGCGTTAAAGCCGGACACCGTTGGCTTTCTCTTATGACCCGTTATTTGTTTCGAGTCTCTGGCTCAATCAGGGCGCAACTGACGCTCCTTTTTGTGACGTAGTGTTCAACCAAGCGTAACCGGGAGAAGGATTGGGCTCGTCCAGCGTAGCCAGGGCGTTACCAAGGGGTAAAGTTGTAGAGAATGGTCAGTTTTCCATTGAGCGTAACGTAGGGTAACCGTGTAACGTTCGTGCTTACGCCCAATCACGAACGCAGCCCAGGGACTTTCTAAAGAAGATCTGGAGATTCCTTCCGATGTGAGATTATGTTTCGTTTCATGTAAGAGACAGTTCATAACACAAGAACGTAAACATCCTGCCTGCTTGAACGTAGCACTTCCCTGCGGACAAAAACGAGCGTCATCTTTCCATCTGGGTGAGCTGTCATTCCACAAGTGGACAAACGTCAAGCGACCCCTCCGGCCTCACGGGTGGCAGCTCTCTCCTGGAACAGCAGTGCCCTCTCTCGACGGACGCGAGCAGGCGCTTCCTGCGGCCTCGGCACACGTTTCCTCCGGAGGTGGCCGGGAGTTCCCTCGGATGCGCGGTGCGGGACTGCCAGATTACCCGATCGTTTTCGTCTTTGTAAGAGCTACAGCGGTAATGGTGCCAGTAGTGGGAGCGCGCTGATAACGAGGAGAGACGGGGGGGGGGGGGGGGCGCCTGGATGCAAGAAATGGGTCGATCCGTTGCCTGATGGATGCAAACAACGGGGAAGGGCTATACTACTTGGAAATGTATACTGCTGATGGAATGCCGCGTGTGTTACTATCCGCACGCATTTCTTGTCATTTCTTCCACGGCAAAAAGTACCAATTCGCGATAACCAGTAACGACTCCACACATTTCAATGCAGAGTCGTGATCGGGAAATTATGAACGGAAACTTGAAGATGCATTAAAGCAAAATTTCCTGATAATTATCTCCCGATGGCGTTTTCCCCGTCACTTGCGAAACTCTTTCAAGGTCAGGTGGTGCCTTGCAACAACATTTGAGACTTTGATCACTAAAATAGTCCCACTAATCACAGTACAAAAACACAGGGCCAAGACACCCCCAGGCTGCTACGCAATACGAATGTGCTGGAATAAAGACCGCGTGTTTTCCCACATCCGAACACTGGGCCCAATATATTTTCATGGAGCGCCGCGATTGGGGGCGGCTCGCAGCTCAGCGCCAATAAACTTACGCAGCATGGTGCATTTGCATTCCCCGCCAGGCCGCAGTGGAAGGAGCACCGCCGACGGGATGTGGGCAGCCATGGGTCCCTGACACCGTCTCAGTTGAGTACCAGCGGGTGGCTCGTAGCTTTCGTACCCAGGACATAATAGCGTCACACGATGGTCCATGGTCACGCCGGACCAGCCCCGACCGAAAACGGCCGGATGGTCCACAGTCCCGGAAGGCGGACGCCCGCCCAGCACCGCCAGGGACTCGGCGGTCCGGTCTTCCATTAGCCCGGGCCGTAACGACCGCACGCTGTCCGTCCTCCGGGAGAGAAAAAACACGGCTCATCGCCGCCGCGGGCTAGCGAAGGACACGGCCCGCCGGGCGTTGTCTGGCCCGGTCTCGAGTCTCGCTGGAGGGGGGTCTACGGGAGGCTGGCCGGTTACGTAAGATGAAGGCGGCTGCCCAATCAAGCAAGCCTGAAATTTCGTATGACCGCGTGCGACCCACATTGTGCCTCCTGCGCCTCAAGGGACCAGTGTTGAGCCTTGAAGTGGTATGAGCTTTGCAGGTGCGCAGTGAGAGGAATCGTGCAAGAGAGCAGACCTCATGGACAAGGCAGACGGCGCCTGCGAGAGTACGTCACTCGAGTGGTGAAGGAAAAGAAGTCTGCCGTGGCCCTGCTTCACTACGTACTTAAAGTTGAGGTTTTTGAAGGAGAAGTGTACTTCGACGATGCCAGTCGTTTTGACCCGGGTTCGCAGGATGTCTTGCACAGTTGGCTGGTAGTCCTTGGCACCCAGGCGCGCTAGGTCATCTAGGAAACTGGAAACAACGAACACAGTGCAGTGAGCAGGAAACAACACAGTGCAGTGAGCACATCGGTCGTGTATAGAATGATGGGTTGCACAGCCCCGAAAGGGATCTATCAACATTGCCTATCTATCAACATTGTGGTGGTCGCTGCCAAAGTATGTCCAAGCTGAAGGTCGCGTCAGTGGCCGAGCTCGAGTATGACACCAGTCCCGTGACGTCAGTCGGTACGGGCACGCGCCTCGACGGGCCAACGTCCAGCGTCCACATCATACCTGCTCCTCAGACATGGGCCGGAGCTCGTGACGCACGCCGCCCGGCAATGTGATTCGGTGAAGTCTTCCATCACAGCCCCATATTGCAGAGTTCAGGGATAGTTGATCGTAACTGACATGACAGCTGAGAGACCAGCTCGGGCATCGTTTTTACCACGGAAGCACTGCGGGCATCGTTTGCACCGCGGATGCGCATCACAGATTGTGTGACGCTAAGCCAAACCATTCTGTAACCAGACTGATGCAACGTCACGGGGAGGTACCCCTGTTCAACTATTAATGGGGGATTGCGTCGAATTAACACAAAAAACACACGCGCACACAACAAGGATATGCTTTGGTGAGCACATGCAGCCTAGACGCCGCAGGCATGCCGTCTGCTCTCACTATTTGGCTGAGTCGTTCAGCTGGTACTCGTTGGACCTGCCGAAGCACTCCTGCACGCCGCCGTCCAGCCAGAGCCGGTTCATGGCCGCCAGCAGCTCGTCACTGAACGGCTCCGTGTCCTCCATCCGGGAGATGACGTCCATCACCATCTTGGCGTCCGGCTGGGGGCGTCGGACAGGCGCGATGCCGAGGACGGACACCAAACGGACACGCCAACGCCTCGACATCTTGCACTCATAACGCACGGCCTGTTTCCGTTAAGCCGTGTTTTCTGTTGTGTGTGCAGCAAACGTTCTCGTTTTCTATTAATTATACTTCAGCAACGGTGTCGAACAGCCCGTATCGGCATTGCGCAGAACTTAACCCGACATCAACCGGACTCCTCAACGGCGCACCATTGACCGGACGGGGGCAGATTTGACCCCCCACTTATCTCAAAAACGGCTGGGCCGAATTCAGAAATTCAAATTGCAATGAAAGTGCCGTGGTATGCAGTCTCAGGCCACACAACAAACTTAGGTTTAGGTGCGCATTAAGGTCACAGGTCAAGAAAAGATATTAGAATGATACTTTGGAACATCTGACCGACTCCACAACGTACTTCATTTAGAAGCGTATCTTGTGGTGTGAAATCACAGCGCCCTGATCAAACGTGCTGAAAAGGAAGACGTTCTAGGCTGCGTGCGCCGTACTAGGTCTGTAATCAAGGTCACGTGCCGTGCAAATGAGCACTGAAACCTTGGTCTATGTGCCAATTTTTGTCCATTTTTTCTGACGTGTCTGAACCATCTAAACGCGAAGTGGCAGAGCTTAGCCGCAATTTTGGATACCATGAAAGTGGGCAAGGCTGTTACTTGTCTATGAACTCTCTCAGATCAGGGTCAAATGGATCACCTCGGCGTCGAATAACCAGTTGGACCGATTTTTGCGTTGCTTTCGACGGTTTAACCCTGCCGATAGCGTAGCCTGATGCCCTTCAACCCCGCCACCAGCCTCACGTGGTCGTCGGTTTGCGTGTGAGGCTGATGTAGGTCAGTCATGGTTACTATATAAGCCATAACTCAGTCGCGTAGCCTGATGCCCTTCAACCCCGCCACCAGCCTCACGTGGTCGTCGGTTTGCGTGTAAAGCTGATGTAGGTCAGTCATGGCTACTATATAAGCCATAACTCAGTAATTGTTACGGATCATTGCTTGAAACTTGGTACAGGCATCCGCCATAGTCGTATCTAGGACATCTTTTGTATCTTCATAATTTTCAGCCGGAGGCTAAGAAATGTGGAATGTACTTTTGTCAATATTATTTGTGTTATTTGACATCCCAATGTTTCAAAGTGCAATATGGAAACAACACAACGACAAGGCATATGAATGACGAAATAAGTGGCGTACATTTGCAGTTTTCGTGTTTAAAATGTCTTCTTTTTTTGGCTTCTGTGTCAATTTCCCTGCGGCTATGCGCTTCTGTCCAAAGTTGGCAAACAATACGCCACTATGACGTCACCTACGCTTGACCTATTATGGGCTCGTAGTTGTTTTTCACAATACGGCAAATAACTTATTGTTCACCGCTAATTTTGCTGCCATACCTCAATGCATTCATTGAATTATCGCAAACATTGGACAGGGGGCAGATTTGACCCCTTCTCCTCCCCGGTCAATGCTGGGGGAATAATGTCAACATGCGAGAAACATCACCACAGTACCGACTTCAACCGTCACCGATAGAGGGCTGACGCTGGACCGGCAGGTGAAAATGAGCTGCGTATTTGAACTTTATCGTGGTGCTGACTGGAATATATCCATTTTGTGTGATCTAGTACCCTCACTCGCTCACTTTAACCCCTGTGCGATACTGTGATCGATGCCGCCAGTGCGTCCTCAGATTAGGCTGCAGAGGCTGCTACAGCACTCCTTTATTGTACGACCGGCACACGAGCCATTAAGGCGCTGGTCTCAGTGCTTAATTAAACGGCAGCGAGTATATTTTGTTGTTGCGTGCAGGGTGTTTATGAAAATAACACTCACGGTGCAGCCAGTGGTGGGAAAGTGTCTTTTCCGTTGCCGACGAAATTTGGAAACAGCCTTACTTGTCACTTGGAGGCAAATCTATCAGAAACCATCGCACTAAAACTATAAAAGCGACAAACCACACAGAACAGAGAAAAATAAAGTGCAGGTGAGTAATAAACATATTAATCTTTTCATTTCGTAAGGTCTATTTGTTTGGCAACGTATAATTTGCTGACCATGTCAAAAGCTCCGGCGGTTAATGCGTACGTTTTAGTGCATGAGTGGCCGGCGCAGCGGGCTTAAGCTTGGTGAGTACGTCAGCTCGGTTAAAACCTAAGCCGTCGCATGCGCGGAGAAAGGCAGGAGCATGTATGTTCAGCGGCCGCATCATAACTATAGATGACACATAACAAGCCCCATGCACTATGTCACGACATACTGGGGCAATGCCAGTGTTGGAGAGGGAACCCTGACAGCGTTTGACCCACCGATCAAAACCCTTCTTCACCGCTTTGCTATCAGCTGGACACCCTTTTTGACGCTACAAACTGCGCTACCTTAAGCTGAGTAGTCGCGTAAGTCAATATAAGTACGTTACTGTGTTGTTTCAGAACACGGCTTTGGCCTATGTCTAAACTGCAGTGTCTGAAATGAAACTCCATAGCTTTCATAACTGCCCGATATTGAGATTTCTAGCATTTATAATTCACGCCTGGGAAACTTTCTACCCCTCAACAAAAAACAAAACAAATCCAACAATGGATAAGTTTTTTCATGGCCTTGGGTACCATGGATGGCGTGTTAATGTTCACGTAACGAGCCGTACTTAGCGAGATCGGTTGATTGCTTTGGAATTCGGGCGCTGCGACTATTTCTTTATGTGACGACCATGTTCAGTGTATAGTAACTATTACTGATTTAAGCGTCGCTCACGGACCAAAACAGCCGCTTTTTAAGGAAGCATTTGGGCGGCGTGCATGTCATAACGGACACAGCAGTTCTATGCCACCCTGTTGTGGGTACATTCATGTCCGGCACATCATATTTTTCAGATGTGGACCTAGGACCTAATGTCCATACACCACAAACTTATAAAAGTATGGCAAGGAATGAAACGCTTCGCTCCATAAACTCGCATTATGGCATTATAATTGTCTGCAACTTAACACTCGCCCGGGTTGAGGGCTGCATACCCTTCGCTCGCGTGGGAGGTCGATTTGCCCCCCCCCCCCTGAGATCTCGGGAACTAAGACAGCCAGAAACACCATATTCACCGAGTGTGTTAACCTGTACGTGAACTCACTTAGGTTAAATTTCGAGGTTCCTAGGTCATGATTTTCGGGTCAAATAAGGTCAAGCAAGGTCAAATGTCAGGTTGGTCTCCAAAGTGCCCCCAGAACCTAGATAACTGTTTCTAAGCAAAAGGTCACATGCCCATTTAAGGTCAGCGACCTTGTTTGACCTTTTGGAGGTCACGCTTACCAAAATCATACAATAATGCTCTGAGTTTTGCACTTGCATAAGCGACAAAGATAACGCTAGACAAGATGTTTCGAAAAACAAAAAGGTTTACCTGGGTCATTTCAGGTCAATGACCTGTTCTGACCTCAAAAAAGTCCATGGAAGGTGCATAATGCATAATGCTGTCAATAAATTCGAAATGAGCACCAGGAAACTATCCCTTACAGCAAGCCCTAGAGGAATAAAACAGGTTGGTTTTGACGTTGATCTGACCTTTATACCTGATCTTGGGTCAACGTAATTGCTCATTCAATATTTTTGCTACCTAAAAAAGCCTTTCAGAGATGTGTGGCTTCGTGTAACACTCCGTTGTTGCATCAGAATGAACGACTCCCTAGAAATTGACTCAGCTGAAAACATGGCCCGACTTTGACCTTCCATAGGTCAGCGTCCTTACAAGGTACATGTAAATTTGTTATGCCAAACGATCCGCTATTCAGTTGTCTACAGCTATGTCAAATTTGGTGGCCGTCAGACCCAGGAGAGGCCGCGTGTCCGGCACTGGGCTGGCCGCATGCCGGCACATGTCAGGCCGGTCCGGCACATCATGACCCCTCCGGTCATGTGTCCAGCACTGGAGCAGATGCCTGTTCAGCACTGGGCTGGCCGTATGCCGGCACATGTCAGGCCGGTCCGGCACATCATGACATCTCCGGTCATGTGTTCAGCACAGGAGCAGATGCCTGTTCGGCACTGGGCTGGCCGTATGCCGGCACGTGTCAGGCCGGTCCGGCACATCATGACCTCTCCGGTCATGTGTCCAGCACTGGAGCAGATGCCTGTTCGGCACTGGGCTGGCCGTATGCCGGCACATGAGAGGCCAGTCCTGCACATCATGACCCCTCCGGTCATGTGTCCAGCACTGGAGCAGATGCCTGTTCGGCACTAGGATGGCGCACGTGCAGCACTGGAGCGGCCGCGTGTCGGGCACAGGTGAGGTCGAATGTCCAACGCAGGGCTGGAAAGCACTGGCGCCGGGTTGTGCAACGCTTAGCTCTCGCCCTGATTCGCTGTTTTTTATAACAAGGACTAGTAGAGAGAAGGGGGAAAAACTTCTTCGCAGCATTTCTGTTTTTGAGAAGGAATGCGTTTCAGGAACACTGCGTGGCGATTGACGATAAACGGACGGTGCGGGCGGCGAGGCGACCCTGACATGCTCTAGACGATAAATCTATGCTTAGCGCACATAGAACTACACACCAACGCACTCGCCTTCAAAGAGGAACCCACCTGTTTGGATTAAGTGTTACTGTAAGTTATAGTCTCGCACATAGGAGCACAGAAAATATAATTGTTCGATTTCCAGAAAAAATTTGACTCTTGACATATTTTTACCTCGCGTCATAAAACTTTTCACCAATCGTAAGATCTAGTTAAGACTAAACTATCGTTCTTGTAAATGCGTGGCTCTATCTAGGTTAGTTTGGAAAGGGGAGGGCTCGCATCGATCGCCCCCCTCCCCCACATAAATTTGCGTCATGAAAATCGACGAATCAGGGCGAGGACTAATGAATGAGCCGTGACCAAACATCATGTTTAACATGCTTATCATGCGGTTGTTATTTTCACGTGTGTAGCCTTATTGACATTACCTTCACAACGAAAAGAAGGGAAATGTCCTCTGCTAGGTCATTCGATGAAAAATGGGTGGGTGTTGCCTGCACACACATAAAGTTTGGGGACACTCCAGTCTTCAAACCCGACATCACCCCTATGGTGCTCATAGGTAAAAATTATCTGACTAAAAGTATCAAAGATATTTAACGTCACCATTTGCTGGGGGTGTAATTGGATGCGATGAGTAATTGCAGGAGTCCCAGATCGCACCAGATCGGCTTCTTGTATGAGCCCGCATTACACCCCTCGTAGATTGATATTCATAACTATATTCCATACAGCAGGGCAATAATCAATTCAACACTGAAATGCAGCTGCCTGTTAACCAATCACCTTCATAAATACATGTGCCTGCGTGCGTGCGTGCGTGCGTGCGTACGTGCGTGCGTGCGTGCGTGCGTGCGTGCGTGCGTGCGTGCGTACGTAGGTGATCATATACTTAAAGACTCGCATCACGGAAATAAACACTGAATGATGGTTGAGAGTCATCTAATAAAAATGTCAGAAAAAGGCATATTTAACATACCTAGCCCAGCAGGGATGTGTATTTTCATATTGAGTTTAGGAGGAGGGTGCCCCTCAGCCAGAGGTACAGCTCCATGGTTTTATGTATCATTATTTAATCATCATTTTTCATCCTTTAATTTTGGGAGTTTAGAACTCCGCAAAGAAATGTTCAGAAACTTTCCCCCTGCTATCAGCTCTGAAACGAAAATGGGTCACATCTAGCGGAGGGGGAACTTTCATTTGCATTACGGAGGTCGGCTTAGTCCTTGATTTCTTCTTGAGCCCCCCCCCCCCCCTCCCTGAACCCTAGGTATTTTGCAAAACTGCATCTCTGTAGCTCTGCATCTATCGATTATCATGGTTCTACAAGTATCTGGAAATGATTTCCATCTTTCTTTAGTGATGGTTTGGTTGGTTTGGTTTTGTTTGCTGCAAACAGCTGAACGCGTTGGCAACCTTCTCTATCTTCGCATGCCACCATTATTATTTGCATACTTCTTAACATGGTCTTAATAAATGGAATATACTTAGAGCTCCATGCAATATTGGTATCAGCAGATGCACCAGGCACTTTTGAACAACTATTCTACATTCATTCTGAACAATGTACAGTAAATGACAATCTAAAGGATCTGATATCACACCTGTCAACTAGTCAGTTCGCTAAATCTGAGGTGCTTCGATTAGCGCATGAGGCCCATGCCCGCGATACCCGGCCTTTACCCTACAGCCGCTTTTCCTCTCGGCAACAGGAAGCCCAGATGAATCATGACATGCGCCGCTCAAATATCATCCGTTGACCACTGAAGCTGCCTTTCGCGTATCCACGGACAAGGAGCCCCTTAGACCAGCAGGGCTTTTTAACGCTATTACTAGGAACACCCTAAATGGGGGATCCTTAGAAGAGACGAGCAGCAAGCCTGGTGGTTAGCGACGTCTTTCAAACCGGTAAGCTTCTCACGACACAAAAATATCCAACAGCAGCCTACAGCCTTGCAATAAGCCGATGCACAGCCGTGTGGCAACCATTCCAAATAATCGGTCTTAATGATACAATTATCAAAAACGCTGCGCAGCGGAATGATCATGTTCGCCACGAGGTGCCGAGGCCATCCACGATTCTCACGACTGGTGAAAGGCCGAGTTATGTGGAGTTTTACACTGTGTGAACGTTAAGTGAGTCTTGGCTGAAAATCTGTGAAAAACACTGATCTGACGGTCATTGGTCAAAAACATCGCGCTCCCGCTGATCTGTGGCGCAAGCACTGGTGTAGCATAGCTTATAGAATATTTATGTGGCCTGCTCAAAGCTGTGCAAATTAAGGCTGCTATGTTTGGCAACATTTTGTTGTTCAGTTTGCTCCTACAGCGAAATGCCAATGTTTCCAAATGTGCTCTACACAAGCCTACGCTGCAAGTGTTAGCAAGTACAGGCCAGCAGTAAACTTTAAGTTTTGTCTAATTGGGATGTTATGCTGTAGATTGTTTCCATTTCGCAATTTTTTCACCACACAGCCCGCAAAAAGTGTCCACATTTGCCATCGACCAGATTCTGTAAATCCGTAGCTTTTCCGCTCCTGGGTGCAGTTTCAACGGTACGACGGCAACGGGGCGATATCGAGGAGAAACAATTTTTTGCGTATATTCTGGAAGGGTGAAAAAATTTTCTCCCTCTGCCCCACTTATCCTGTTAAACTACATCCTTGGCAACAAATGAAAAAATGAAGCAAGCTCAACGAGCCTCGGTAATGAACGGCCGTAACTCAACTAGAATATTCACAACAGTGGTGCATTACATAACGGACAAGGCCCAGATTACCACAAGAATGCGTCACCACATCCGTCCTGCCAACCCACTGGGTTCCATGGTCGACCACACCGAACTGCACAAGTTCAATAGTCGCGACCAAAATAGATGTTGTCGCAGAACTCATTAACGTAATCCGATCCTGCTCCTGCTGAAGTTGCATCCGGTCGCCCCAAATCCCATACTGCCGCGCGATAAATGACCTGGAACCCCGTGGCGTCATATGTACATGATGACGATGGCATAGTCTCTCTGGACTAATTCGGCATATCGATGGCATACCGTGGGTACGCACATTGTAACATCCGAGGGTACCTGCACCAACCCCACTTCAAAGTTATGGCATGTTGTCATATGAACGTCACTGAATGTTGACGCTTTAAAATGTCAGCCAGACAAGTAAAAAAAAAAGAAGACCGAGGTTCATAAGCCTACCTATTGTGCTTCATATGCATAGTACAATTACAGGTCGCTGTCTGCTTACGATGAGAGAGGAAAGCATATATTATCAACAAAGTGCAGCATCAACATCATCCAACTAATAGCATCCGCTTTCGCGATCACGGTAAGTAACAAAGAAAACAATGATACCAGACATTCCGGTAGCCTTAAAAAGTCTAAATCTATATAATGTGGAAGATGATCAGGGGCGAATAGTCATAAAATGCTAACAATTATCCACCGCACCTAGACGTATTTCCTGCATGGACTCCGCATTATGACTGCGGTGACCGCGATTGTTTTCGTTCCTTACACTCTGGTTCACCTCCGGTGCACTGCTGACCCCGGTAGTGATTTCATGCTGTTATGGCATCCAGTTCATGGAGGAGGCGATCGCTTGATCATGCAATGTAATAACATGAGTTCAGGGGAGGATCTTCTAAAGGCAGGGTGAGGACCGACATCATCAACATCATTCTCAAATATTTGTTGATCCTTGACTCGAATGACAGAATGGGCCAAAAGAGAACAGTATGGCATATTTCGTCCATGCCCCCTTGGACCATACCAGGGTCATAGGAAAAAAGACGCTTTCGAAAACTATCTTCTTTCATTTCACTTCTCACAAAAACGGTAGCAGTTGAATACATAATTAGTTGGACTAACAAAAGTCACATGGGTAGTGGTCAGGTGTAATTCAACTAACTTTCCCGTTAGTGAGCACGTACCTAACAGGGTATATAACAGCACCGTCCAAGTAAGTTGTTCCGCTGAGGTAATCCTGGCAACATGCTGTTTTTTGTGCCGAGCAGATCATTAGTACCTAATCACATGCACCTTAGTGTTCAAAAAAGGAAAATCCTAACAAACAATCCAAGAAGGGAGTAAGTTGGTCACAGGTCATTTAGCCCACCAGTCCTATAAACGAACCAGCACGCATTTCATTCATTAACGACAATGTGTCATTTTGACGGGAAACCGCAAAGCAGTCATCTTCTTCCAAGCTGGAATGTTCATCCATCTCACCAAACCAGCGTCCGTTAAAAGATTGATATGCGTAAGTGGAAACAAAAGTGTCGGAAAGTTGTTCTGAAATTTATGAACAAAAATCCTACCCGACTTTCATTTTTATGAGACTATCTTCGGGAACATTACATAGGCTCTGTAAACGAAAACGTTAAGATTGTCCGCATCAAAGTTGGGGGCGCTGTGCCTAGTCTAAAAATTTGCGTGGGGAAGCGCTCCTACTGCCCGCCTCCCCCCCCCCCCTTCCTGCCGTAACTATGAACCGTGCGCCTAGCACTGTAGGCTGAAGGGCTCATGAGCCCTCTCAGGCCACCAGCCTCGTGGACAGTAACGAACCGTTAAAAACATTCCAAAAATAGGATACCATTGTTTAAACAACACACACATTGGCGGAAGCCTGGTGGGAGGTTTGACCTGAATTAGAGGTTGGGCTATTCCCGAACTTTCACTAATCCACATTTAACGATTAAGACAAGGATCAGGCATAATGAAATAAGCTCGCTTATGACTACTGAAATGCTTTTACGCGCAAAAGACTGTTCTAGGCAGCAATATTTCAATTTTTAGTGAATATGCTCCTTAATACGTTATCGCTTGATTGTGTCATGGAACGTTTCTTTGACGTCAGAGAGGCTGCCAAATTGGCCGTGGAAAACTGCCAACGAAGTGGACGAGCTGACTCACTTGTATCACTCAACTTGCCAGGAGGTGGCGGTGTGTTAATGGAGCGTGTCCGTGGAACCGAATATCAGTATGTGCTCGTGTTTCGGCCCTTTCACACGGTGGTTTTTCATACTTGCCCGTGATTTTATATTGCAAGTCATTTGATTTCCAGTCCTATTTCCGTCATAACTCGTACCACTGTGCATGTTCTTGTATTACATAACGCAAACACCCACGGTTATCGAAGTTTGCGTGAAACGCATCACCTTAGTCCAGGGCTAAAGGTAGTCTGCTATGCCACAAATTGTGCTGGTATACGCCGGTGGTAGAATAGCTAGGTGGTAACTGCCGTGGCCTCAAGTCCTGTATAACCAGTGAGGTGGTAGTAGTCGTGTGACGTTTCTTTGACGTCATGCATGACCGGGCGGCCTTGAACAAGTCTGCACAAGTTCTCGGCGTCAAGGTCAGGAGCCAGGCTTTGCACATGAAAAAGGACAGGGCTGTGAATTGCACTAAATTATCTTAAAAACGGCTATATCAGTTCAAAACTCTGTACAAATGTGGGACGCTCTCTTAAATGACGTCATCGGTCTCCGCACACTCGAATCCATGCAATAGTCACCAAAACCTCATAATTCCAGGAAGCTGCCAAGCAAAGCTGAAGAAAGGTCGGCGCAACACAGCGGCGGCAACGACGCCTGAGAACAAAAGTGAACGACTCCTGAAATAAGTGACGCCATAAAAGTGTAACAGCCGCCGTTGGATGCTGCCAACTGCCGGCTCTCGCGCCACGGGGCTTGCGCCGCGGCGCATAAGTCGTCCAGCCCACGGCCACCATAAAATAGGCCAAACAACTGCCACAGATGTAACGCGAACTGCGGTCAAGCTGAACCCATGCCGCACGCCCAGATAAAATCACGCTACGTGTCGAGTGCGCCGCCGAAGGGCGATATGGCACTGAGCTCACGCAATCATATACCCTACAACTCCAGTACAGCACCATCACTTCACTTCCGTCCGAGCCATTGCCCCGACCAACGGCTAGACTGACCCCCTCCGTCTGGCACGATCTGGCACCATTGCGGAAAGGTGATCTTGGCTGAAGTGCAGCGTACTGCGCAGATCACTTGATCGGACATCCAGCCTTGCCAAGGATGTAGCCTAGGAAAGGGTAGATGGCAGTGTTGCCCTCCCCTCCCCCCTCCCCCCTATGGAGAAGAGGCTTAGGGTCCTCTTCAAGTGTCCAATCAGCATCAAATACAGAATACATTTCTTGAGAAATTGGCATACAAGAACAATTTTGAATGTGTTTGTTACGAGGTTTGCAAAAGAGATCAGGGTTTCTGAAGCGGCCAAGAGGACCTTACTGATCCGAAATGGTGTTATTGTGCAAAAAATGGTCTTAATCCACAGGGGTAGTTAAGAGGCGCCCCTCCCCCCCCTCTCATAGGCTAGTTCTTTACCACAATTGGCTGCTGACAGAAAGTTAAAACGCATAGCAATGCGTTCTCACTACTCCCCGTCCGCCCCCCCCCCTCCCCCACCCGGGTGTGCCCCTGCTTAAATTTCAACGCAAAAGCGCTTTTCAAGAACCTAGCCTACCCCTAGTATATATGCCAGGCATTAGAGAAACCACGAGAGCCCATCATAGAGGTTATCGCCCCCTCAAAGCGAATTCCTAGCTGCGTGCTGTTTCTTCGCGTGCGACCGTCACCTACCCTTTATTACCACATTCGTCAGTGATTTCTACGCCAGGTCCGCACCAAGCGGCGCGGGCAAGCTGTTACAGGACATGACGCCAGAAGCCAACTGAAGCTCGATCCCGGATGCTGGTCTCAGCGGTCGCGGCGGGCGGGCGCCACTCACAGCGTTGCCGCGCCATCAAGCACACCTCGCGACTCAGCGGCGACAAAAGCGGAGTGCTCAGCTGAGTCAGGCCTGTCAGGCCGGGGCCCGTCCAGGTCATCTGAGTCAGGCCTGTCACCAGGTCCCGAAACCGCACGTTATTTGGCTGAGTTTGTCAGAGCCAATATAGACGATGCCGACGACGCAGGGGACTGAACGTCCGGCTATAAATACGCCCTGACTGGCCAAACTCGAGTCATATTGGATGGCTCCGAGTGTGCGGACTCAGGGACGCACGGGCTGCTGATCCGACAAAGAGCCCGTCTGCCGGCGAGGAGCGGAATAATGCACTGCTGTCGTCGTCGTGAGGGTCAGCGAGCTCACGCGCCACCTTCGCGGCGGCGGGTCGGCAGGGAAGGAGTGGTGTGTGGGGCGGTCGGCTGGCGAGGGCCCACCGTCCCACACATGGATAAATGGATATAATGGATGGACATCGGTTCCGTCACCAAGACGGGACTGGTAGCGGTAACCGTGGAGTGACGGGTGGAGGGTCTGCTGATGGGTGAGCCGAGCGACGACAGCATGGGCTGGACAGCTGAGTGTCCTGTGTAGCGAAGCACCGGCCAAAAGGATATTATGGTTTTGTAGGGAAGACTCTCCGATGAATAATCATAAATAATCACTCGTGGTTAAAGGGTGTTCGGTCACGGGAACCTACTCCGCTTCAATGTTCAGCATCACATCAAACAGAAACGATGCCAGAGTGGACATACAGTATTGAAAGCTATTGTGTACACATACGCACCAATACCGGTGTCCCGGCTCTGTCCTTGCCTCACGCACGGCCAGCGATCCCGGTGACGTCATGCGAGTCAGAGAGGCCAGCTGGTGAAGCGAGCTGTTTTTCAACAGGAGTTGGCGCGGAAGCGGCCACTGCCTGAGGACGCAGAATGCGTACTGCACCAAGGAGGTGTGTGTAGCGGCTTGTCACATGCCTCGCCGTTCGGTGCTGTCCACGCTAGAGCTGGCCGATCATCGCGAACTTTCCACGCTCTGGGGGCGGCTGGGTGCCTCAGCCAATAAGGACTTCTGGCTCGGCGCAGCGCGGCCAGGCGGCCGTGGGGCGGGGCGGCCGTCTGGAGGGGCGGGACCGGAAGTGGGAGGGCGGGACGCACGGAAGGGAGGAGCGAGAAGGCGGGGAGTGGGAGGGGACGAGATGAGACTGCCGACAGAGCGAACGGGCAGTGGGGGCGGGAGGACGCGGGACGAGGCTACAGACAAAGGGAACGGGAGGGCGGGGAGGGGGAGGGGAGAAACTGCGGGCAAAGTGAATGGGTGAAAAGGAAGTCAGCAGATGGGCCAAAAGCGAGGAACACGAGTCTCGGACTCTGACAAATGAGGGCCGTCACTGCCTAAGCCAGACACAGTCTACAGAACGCCTCCTTGGTGCGGGGCGAAAGATAAATGTGACCAAAGGACCATACGTCTTCCTTGAGTCACCTGTTGCTGGATTGTTGGGAAGATTGCGCTTAAAGGGAAGACGATAAAGAAAAAGCCACAGACCGATTTAGACGGCCGAGTCATGATGACAGAAACAGTGTGCAGCTAGCACTGGTTTTGCAGTCATCTTCTAATAACTACTTGCATCAGTAGCGGTCGTGGGGCTCAGACCATAGAATGTTATGGGCACATCGGGCTATTTTTGTGTTTTGACGCTATAAACGACATCCAAACCGTTAACACCTCACCAACTTTTAGCACGTGTTTAATTTCGTACAGATACTGCCGGAGCCTAGACGCCTAAGTGCGGCCGAGTTTACCGTCAGTTACAGGGAGCTCAATGGCGACTGGGAGAACTTTACCGGCCTTTCTGTGAGCCCGTCCTGCGGGGAAGGTCACCACTGGACGGGCGGAGTTTAGTCCGCAGGCCGCAGCGGTGGACGGCCAAGTGGAATCGAGCCCAGCCCGGCCGGCAGATGCTGCCTGGAGGCAAGCCGCTCGGTGGGTGTGGGTGTGGGCGTGGGTGGGGGAGGCGGGGGGGGGGGGGGGGGCGAACTCGACCCAGCCGCCTGGCATCGCGCTGCGGCCTACGCCGTAACTCTGAAGCGCTTCCGAGTCCGCCTCACGTGGGCGCCCGGCGATATGAGTCTCTAAATGCACAGAACCTACCATATTCACACACACAAACACTCACGCTGAACAGTGAAGGAACAAAAATAGACGATTCCATCGCCAGCGGCTATATGCACAGGACTCTGTCGCTATCGGTGATCAGACGTGTGTTTCTGTCGCAGCGGCGCGCCACAGCTGCGTCGCGACGCGCTCTCCCTGGCCCGACCTGGGTCGGTGACGTCGGCTGCACGCGGCCCGGCGCGCCGGCAAATATTGGCACGATGATAGAGTGGCCCCGATAGGCGGCAGCCGGCCGCCACCACCGCGCGCAACACCGTGTTGAACGCCATCGACCGGCCCATTACCGCCCACGGCGTCGCAGCACTCAGTTACCGCGAACGAGGCCATCCCGGTGGTCACGTGTCACACGTCCGCGCCGCTCAGCAATTACATGCACACTGTCATCCATCGGCTGCCTGCATTCTTCACTCCCTGCGCGTCTACATGCTTTTGTTTCCTGTTGTAATAGGTTGGCAGGAATTGGACTGAGCTTGCCAAGCTCGAGCAGCCACATTCTTTATAAGATTTCTACTGACCGCAAACTGTAAGCTTATGAACCAATATTGTTGATACCACTACACGGAAAATGCAAGCTAATTTTATGCCATGTGCGCATTTTGTGAGAGAATTACGTCATCAATCACACAAGCGCTTAAGGTGTGGTTTGAGATCATTCGTTTATCTTCCTTCGTTTGCATTCGCACGGTTTATTGGATGGTTCCAAAGAGGCGTTTGAACCACAAAATATTTCATGTTCGCAGAAAGATTAGGTTATTGAAAACGCTACGGGCCCGGAAAAGGAACCATCACAAATAAAGCATGACGAAGGTCACAAAGAAGCGATGCTTGCACGCGCTGGGAAAACTGGCTGCCGTCAGGTCGTTAGCAAGGCTAGAGAGCGCCCCCGCAGGAACAGCGCGACGAGGTAAAAACTTGAGCGACGATGGTACTTGCATTTGGAGGGAAGAGAACACTATTGCTACACATCGTGTTCTCTTCCACGCTGTTAAAATAAAAACTAAGAGTCTGAGACCGAGTGAATAAAGCAGGGCCGTGTTTAAGGGATTCAGGCGACACGTCCCTGCAGTCTGAATTTTTTTGTCCGCACCGCACACATCCCGCTAATGTTTCGGCCTCATGTTGTGGCCTTGTCATAAAATTAAGACTACACCCACTCCGCGAAAACACCTGTTCTAGTTCATGCTGTGCCCCTGGAGCTAAGCGGAAGACAAACTGCGAAAGCAGATCTTCGGATTTACAAACCACGAAAGCAAATCTTTGGATTTAACTTTTTAGAGCGAGTTAATCAACAGCGGCTTAGCAACGCTAATAAAGGCGATACGGTGCGACGGGCACAAAAACTGCTAAGGGCCGTTTAACAAAAAGCATTTTGGCGCGAAAAGAACGCTCGCATTCAGGAACGGTGTCCCCCAGCTGCCGGCCGGACCGGACCGGTCGATCATGCATAAACCATTCGCCCGCATATATACATATACATATATAATATAGATAGATAGAGAGAGAGAGAGAGAGAGAGAAGAGAGAGAGAGAGGAGAGAGAGAGGAGAGAGAGAGAGAGAGATATATATATATATATATATATATATATATATATATATATATATAATATATATGCAGGAGAAATCGGTATATATATATATATAATATATAGATATAGATATAGATATAGATATAGATATAGATATAGATATAGATATAGATATAGAGTATAGATAGATATATATATATATATATATATATATAGTATATATATATATATATATATATATAGGATATATATATTACATACACATACATGTGTATATATGAGATTCATATATATATATATATATATATATATATATATATATATATATATATAGTATAGATATATCATAGAACAAACATATATGTGTGTATACATATATATACATGTTTTTATATTTTTATACACATTGCTCTCGTGACGCCGATCAGCAGTAATGTTCAGGAGTTTGTGGATATGTGTGAGTGCTCATCGAGTTATAACCGATAACTGGATAAACTCGTATCAATATTGCTTTTTATAAGGCATTGCAATGGATGAAGGCGTCTTTCATTTCCAACGACAGCTTTGCATAAGCTCTACATGACTGATAAACTGACATATCTTGAAGCTATCCATTTATATTTATATATCTATCGATTCAACTAGCCTGTTCATATCCCTTTCTTTCTTGAGGTACCTCACTCTGTCGCCCTCCCCTCACCCTCCATTTCTCCCCTTGTCTACCCCCACTTCGTTGCTCGCGTGACGCAGTCGCAGCGTTCTTCATTTCCCCAGCCCCGGCTGACCGCTTCTGCGGCGTCACGCTAGGCCGCCCGCCAGTGGAGCCAGCCGCTTTGCCTCGGCTGATAAACAAAGCCCCACCTCCCCCCCCCCCCCCCACCCCCTCCTCCCCGGGTCACGCCACACGCAGGGCGACCTCAATGGGCGCCCACTTGACCCCGTTCGGCGCTGGACACCATTTCTCGCTGGTGGAGTTGATCGATGCGAGTTTTTTTTAGTCCCAAAGGAAGACTGACGCAGCGAGGCCAAACTGAGCTCGATGCTGAGGCAGACGCAAGCACAGCACAGCAGATCCTAGTCCTTCACCCACAAGGTCAAGGTCATGGATGGACTAACCCCTCGCCCTGACCAGCCACTGTTCTCACCCACTAGCTTGCACCCTCATGGTAGACAAGCCATATGCGGGTGTTGATCGCCCGCTTCCTTTCCACTTACATTTGATTGCGTTGTGCACTCATTTCTGGTGCCACGTAGCTGTGTGACGTGCCCTTATCACGGTCACGTTCCGAAGGTTTAATTACGGCCGCCGCCCGGCTGCTGACAGCAGGCCATGTTTGCACACGCCAGTGCGCCTTTCATGGGACACCGCCGGCCCTACAAGGTTTGGAGTGTTGGGACGACCCCTGATCAATGCAGAGCGCCAGGGTGGGAGTACTGGAGCTGTAACTGGAGCTGTACACTGGGGCAGGCCCATGGAAGGACCCAGGTGGATGGGGAGAGGGGGCGGGGGGAAAAGCCATGGGCCTCCAAGACGGCCAATTTCGGACGGTAAATAACCATTTCTGGATTTTAAGGAAAATTTTAACTCCTTTTACAAGGAGTTTGCTTCAGAGGATTCCCTAGGGGTGAATGGAAGCGACATTCGATGAGTTTTATTTTTCACAAATCAAAACTGTACCTAACTTCGACCACCAAAACCGACATTCCTTACCCATGACGGCGTTCCGAATCCACCATTGCGCATGGACAACAGTCGGAACAAATGAGAGATAATACTACACTTCGTCGTCGTTGCAGCCGCGTCGTCCACAACGCCAGAGGCTCAACTTCTTCAAAATGATTAAATGCACATTCATCTTCAGATAATATTTTCGCACAATGCTGAGATTATTGCCAAGACTTTACGCCAAGGATCCGAGGCGTTAGGGGGGGGGGGGGGAGGGGCTAGATTTGCCTGAACACACGTGGCTCACTTGTGTGCGTTGTAAAAGGACCCCAGAAACATATTCGAGAATGATACCAGGGGCGCATGGCCCCCGCTATTATAATTTTTACTTGGCTGATATGGCTGTGAATAAATGCCGGTGTAAGAGAACGTGGCGTGCACTCCCCTGGACTCGTCCAAAAACCGACTGGTATCTGCGAGTGTCGGGACTCTGCCGCCGTCTCTGCGGCTGACCCCTGACCCCCGGCGAATCGGGAGGCCCGCGGTCACGTGACGCCCCCCGGCACCCCGTCAGATGTAGAGCTCGGAAGACAGCGAGGGCGAGGGCGCACACTCCGCATAATCACACCGCACCCCCAACTGATTGTAACCAATCATACCACTCTACCAATCTACAAACACTCGTAATCGTCTATGAGATCGGTGGGGACACTGAAACCGTACAACTCGACTGGTTGCCGGCGAGCGCGACCGCTCCTCCGCGGTTCCTGCGACTCTCTCTCTCCCTCTGGAGGATCCGGCCGAGGCGATGGTAGCGCCGCACCGTTGCTGGACACGAACAAGTCATTTTTGCGCACACAGCACTCATTCAATTCATGCTCACCACAACAAAATGACTGAAAGTTCGTACTGGCGTTCTACACTTCATCGCGATCGCTCCACGATAGCGATGGGCGCTCCGCAGGGTCCGCAACCAACGGGCTTGATGGCACGGCAGGCGGATCTGAGCCGCCCTCCGTGGACTCATGATTCGTTACAATGTTCTTCATCGGCAGCGTGCCTGTGTCGTCCCCAAACTCCCCACCCGCGCCGGGCATTCGGCTCCCGTCTGAGCCTTTCTGCGGGTTCCGGTGCCGCGGGCACCGCACGTGCCAGGGCGTGCCGTCGACCCCAGCCACCTGGCCCGACACGACCCGCGTAATTACGCCCTGGCGCGACACATCGGTACACCGCATGGCGGGCCTCCGGCGCCGCATCCACACCGCATGGCCGACGCAAAACGACGATGAGACGGGTTCCTGCATCGGCGGCGGTGCGGGCTCGGCAGCGCGCTGGCCGGTCGGCAGGTCGGCACCGCCTGCGCGGGAATACCTGCGCCGTCGGCGCGCTCAGCGAGTTAGCACCGTCTCGCGGAGTCGCATTGTGCCGATGCATCGCTTCACTGACGGAGCACCGTTGGCGGGCAACCAGCACTATTATAGTTCGGTGGTGGCGCTCCACGATTCCGTTGCCACCGGCCTCGTGCGCCGCGCGAAACAGCAGTCGAACCCCGCACTTCGCGGCGAATCCAACCATTCGCCGGCTCCGGAAATCAGTGGTATTGTCCAGCAAAATCTCAGCCGGCGCGCCTCGTTCTAGGAACGCTCGATGCAGATGATCCGTCACTTCTGCCGCGTCAGACCGTCACAGTGCGCTCCAAATACTGTACCGGGACGGCCCGCAGTCTACGATCGTGAGGTAGAGGCGGCCTTGGCAATGGGTCACGTCGATCGCGAGTCGGGTCCATGTTGTCGGGACGCCAGTTAGCCGAACCGCCAGCGAGTCGGCACCGGTTCAATCGAAAGGCACACATCGCACTGGCTGACGACGGCTCGCACGTCGGCCCGTGCCCCGTCCGTTCGTGTATGCTTTTAATCCGGGCACGAACTTGCTTTTTTGTTTAAATTGCTGAACCCGAACGAAGTCGCTTGCCGTGGGCTCGTGAGCGGCTTCTTGGCGCCCCCCCCCCCGCCGGGGCGGGGGGGGGGGCGCGACTTCTTCCGGCCCGATAGTCGCGGAGACCGAAGTCTCATGTCGCGGGGGTGCCGTGCAACATTTTGGCGCGGCGGCTGCTGCGGCTGAAGTCACATCTCGAAGCTCTGCTCGCAGCCAGGTCTGGGGAACTCGGGCGAGCGCGTCGGCAGGATTGTCTTGTGACTGCACCAGCTGGGGGGTCACTGAAAGCTGGAACTCGTCAACCAACTGTCGCATGAGGCCAATCCAACGTCTGATCAGCATCTCCCCCCTGCGCCTTTGTTCTGAGACGAGAGCGTCCGCTCAAGGCGTCACTCAATCACTTGAACACTGGCCGAATCCGTGCGTAAGCTGAAGAGCTTAACGCCCCATGCCAGGGTCATGTTCACGCCACTCATCGCCGCGACCAACTCGGCTATGCTGATGTGGTCCGCCGCCTTGGACTCTGGCCGGAGCCACGCGGCATCCTCGAGAACGCCGCCCTCCGTATCCTCCAGGACTACCCCGTTCGCGATGGCGCTCTCATCAGTCCACACCACGAGCTCCCGGCCGACCATTCGCCACAGCCCACAAGCAGGGTCAGTTGCCCTCACCCGCGTTGCGACTACCTGGATATGTGCGCGCAACGCATCATCCGACACTGCGTCGTTCCACCCGATCGTCAGGCCGTTCACTCGCCTCTTTAGCCAGGCAGCTGCTGGCCGCAACCATCCCGCCACGGGAGGTGCGCCACCAACTGTCCACACCACGCAAACACTGCACGCCGGGTGAGCTCGGTCGGCGGTGGAGGCACCTCATTGTCTCGACACCACCGCAGCTCATCATCCCGACCCTCCACTCGAAGGCCGAGCATTCGCGCTCCGTCCGCGACGCGCTCCGGTGGCTTGCAGGCCAGCCCGTACCTCGCAAAGTGCTCCACCACCTTGTCGGCGCTGACCACGTCTTCGTAGACGAGCAGGTCGTCCACATAGGCGAGCACTCCCCGGCTGATCGCCTCGTCCTCATGCAGCACCGCCTGAACAACGGCCTTCGTAATCAACGGCGCCACATTGAGGCCGAATCCGAGCCGCGTGAGGCTGTAGGTGCGGCCTTTGACCTGCACAGTCTGATACGGCCACAGCTGGCGCTCCAGACGCAGCTGGAAGCACGATTTTCGCAGGTCGACCACGGCCAACCGGGCATCATACTGGCGCCAGCGGCGCAACTGCTTGGAGCACACGTCGGCATCCGCGGTGTGCGCGGTCACATGCCGGTTGAGTTCGCGGTGGTCCAACACCGCCGCGTCGCATGCCGGCTCGTCACTTGCCTCCGGCGCCCCCTGCGTCGCGACACCCAGCTGCACGTCAGTCGGGGACCGAACACTGGTGCCTCCTAACGCGGTGATGCCGGAAATGTCGATCAACACGTCCAACCCCAATAGACGATCCGGGACCACCAGCGCCGCAAGCATTACTCGCTTGCCTCTGTAGCCGAACGTCACCTGGGCGGTGCCCACGCACCGCAGCACTCCGTCGTTCACCGTTCGCATCTTGACCGCGCACGGGCGCCACGTGCGGCAGCAGATCACGTGAACCAGGGTGTCCGTACATCCCGTGTCGAGCAGGGCACGCCGGGGGCGCTGTTCCACCAGCAGTGTCACGACTGGCAGAGCGCGCGCTGCTGCTCGGGGGAATGCGCTGGCGTCAACGCAGCCCCGCTGCCCGTTTGGGCACGCCGCTGCCAGGTGACCCGCCTGTCCGCAAGTCCAGCACTTCCGGACGGGTCGCCTTACCGGTCGCGCCTGTTGGGTTCCTCGTTCTTCATGCGCTCTAGCCGCTGCCGCTGCTGCACCGGCACGTTCGTCGCTCAGCACTGCCGGTCTCGCACCAGGATGCTCGCCAGACCCAAAGCCTCCGCCCGGGAGTCAGCGCGGACAGTCCTCCGTACCTCGTCGGGCAGGCCGGCGACAAAAGCGCACGTGAGCGCGTTTTCCGGAAACCCCACCGCACAGAGCTGCGAGACGCCGGAGATCCGCCAGGAACACGTCAGTTGACTCACCAGGCAGCAGCCGTCGGCTGGTATATGCGTTGTACACGGCAAACCGATCCATCGCAAAGGCGTCATAGAGAGCGTCACGCACGGTGTCACTCGATTTGCGCGTCTCCTCCGGCATCTGCAGCCAGACGGGAAACGCGCCACCCGTGGGTCGCGCCGGCAGAATGCTGGGCAGGTCTGCTCCACGATGACGGCAGAGCACGGCCGCCCTCGTGAACCACTCTACGCCGTCGGCCGTGCCATCGTACTCGGGGATGAATCGCGCGTCGAATGGGCCTCCACCAGTCACCGTGGCCCTTCTGTCCACTCCGGCGTAGAGTCGACATCACCGGCGCTGGGACACTCGCAACAGTCGCTGTCAGAGCGTCGCCACTGGCCGCGGCGGCCTCCGGCATGACGGCCGAAATAGCTTGTAAGAGAGCGTAGCGTGTATTCGCCTGGACTCGTCCAAAAACCGACTGGCACCTGCGAGTGTCGGGTCCCTGCCGCTGCCTCAGCGGCCGACCATTGACCCCCGGCGAATCGGGAGACCCGCGGTCACGTGACGCCCCCCGGCACCCAGTCAGAGGTAGAGCTCGGAAGACAGCGAGGGCGAGGGCGCACACCCCGTGCAATCACGCTATAGTCGGCAATAAAAAATAAGTGAAACACATACAATAGTGCCGTGGTCCAAAAGATGCGATGTTGTTACACGACATGCAAAAAATATCGTACGCTTGCCGTGCGGACTATTCCTTTTTCCAGTGAAGCTTTTCGTTTGTGCCCATATTGCGAAGTCCTGCATGAATCCCTGCTGATCACGTGTAACGTACAAGGTTTGACCCTCTTAGAACTGGGAAGGTGCTGATCACGAGAAAGCCGCACTGAACCCCACTCCCATACAGGCGATATCTCCAGCATGACACAGACGGTAACCCAGGGCGTACAAGGCGTTGCCTCCCTCGTGACACAGGACTGCTATCCACTGCGACCCATACCTTATTAGTGGGACCCGATCACTGCCCTCCATCGTGACCGGTCCCCATCCCCAGCGCGACCGCGCCTTTATCTATAGTGTGACCTAGTCTCCGTTTGATACCGACCAGGACGTGTACTCACCCTGGCGGACTCAGGCCATTTCTGCCGCGAGGCGCGAGTCGGTCTAACTGCGAGTGAAGGGTGATGAGATACGTTGATGCAGTGTCAGAATGGGCATCGCTCAGTGGTCAAATCATGCTAATTTTGCCCAGAGTTGATGTGGCGAGAATAGCATGCTCAATTAATTCAGGCCAGCTCCAGAACACACGTGCCCAGCCAACGCCGGCTCCGACTGTCTGCCAGGCAAAATGAGTTTGAGGCAAAATGAGTCCGCACCGTTTCCTACCATCCGGACATCCCCTATGCCGCCTGGCCATCCCCTGTGCCGCCTAGGCAGATCTCTTTTGCCACATAACAGTCTTCCGTGACACCTAGCGGTCTCCTTGTGCCGCTAACAGTCTCCTGTGCCGCCTGGCATCCCCTGTTCCGTCTGACCGTCCCCTTTGTCGTCTGACGTCTCCTGTCTTAGCCTGCGTCCCCTGTTTCTGTCTGACCTTCCCCTGTGCCCGCCCCTGGCCGTCCCCGGTGCCGCCTGGCCGCTCCTGTCCGTCTGACCGCCCCTGTCCACCTGGCCGCCCCTGTGCCCCCTGGCCGTCCCCTGTGCCGCCTGAACTGTCTCTGTCCGTCTGACCGTCCCCCTGTGCCCGCCCTGGCCGTTCCTGTGCCGTCGATCGTCCCCTGTGCCGTCGGAACCGTCCCTGTGCCGCATGCCGTCCCTGTGCCTTCCTGACGTCCCCTGTGGCCGTATGACCTCCCTGTGCCGCCTGGCCTCTAAACTGTGGCCGTCTGACGTCCCTTGCCGCCTGCGCGTCCCTTTGCTCACCTGCCGTCTCATGTGCCGTCTGACCGTCCCCTGTGTCCGTCTGTCGTCCCCTGGCACCCTGGCCGTCCCCTGTGTCCGTCTGATCTTCCCCTGTGCGGCTGATCGTCCCCTGTGCCGTCTGACCGTCCCCTGTGCCACCTGACCGTCCCCTGTGCCGTCTGACCGTCCCCTGTGTCGTCTAACAGTCTCCTGTGCTACCTGGCCGTCCCCTGTTTCGTCCGACCGTCCCCTGTGCAGTCTGGCCGTCTCCTGTGCCGCCTGGCCGTCTCCTGTGCCGCCTGGCTGTCTCTGTGCCGCCTGGCCGTCCCCTGTGCCGCCTGGCCGTCTCCTGTGCCGCCTGGCCGTCGCGCCTGACGTTTCGCTGCGCCGCCGCCTCACTAACCTGAACGCGGCCGCCATCGACTGGGCGGTTAGGCCCCGACGCTGCCCGCCACAGCGGCGCTGCACTGACACAGGATTATCGCCTCTAACGGGATCGATGGCGCCCGTGTCGAACACCAGCCACAAATCTGCCGGCCGATCGGTCCGACGGCCACGATTGACAGCGGCGCCGGCTGTGTACGCCACCGCGTGAGGCTCGCGGTCCGCTCGGCGGGAGGTGACGCTCCCCTCCACGACCATGTAGCCATCGGCAGAACCTGCGCTCGACTGCTTTGGACGAGGCAAGTTCGGCTGCTCTCTCTGAGACTGTGCATCATACTCCGATCATAAATTCAGTTCAAAGTTCGAATTCGGGACGAATCGATTAATTCTGCTCCAATCCAGCAGCAAAGTCTGTGGCTGATTCCGATGCATATTTGAGAGGTGACGACTTCCATCACAATTGTTTTGAGTGGACATGTCTTCTGTACATGGGCTAAATAAGACCACATTGCGGCTTTACTAATGCAATCAGACAGAACCACAATGTTGGTGATACAATCAGTGAGCGAGAGACAGACGAGCGAGACCATAGAAGGTGTCAGTGTTGTCGGTTGTGATGTAGAAAGAAGAATCCAAGGGTGGCCAACCTGGCTATGGCCCTCCCCCTAGGATGGCGTAAGTTGAGCAAAACTAGCATGTTTCTAGACACAAGTGTGGAGTCATGGTCACGTCTCTGTCTCGTCTGCCTGCTGAGATCTGATGTCAGTCCTCAAAGACGCCGCGACAGGCGTGGAGTCATGGTTGGCACATGGCAGCGCGGTACTCCCTGGACATGCCGACCTGCACTGCGGTCTATGCGACTGCCGGCTGTCTCTTCGTCCGAGCTGGCCGCTCTAGTAACGCTGCGACGCCATATCGTTAGGGTCTGGTCTTAATCGCACTCGCATTCTTCAGTTCCTTTGCATTTTGAACAGTTCATCTTTCTATGTTAATTCAATGGGGAAACCTAAGTCAGAGTGGTATCATCATGTTGCAGGAAAGCTGGCGCGGCCAGACGACTTACATGTAAAGGCTTCGGCACTTGCACAGCACACTTTTAAAGTTTTAAATATGCCCCCCGGTGGTCAGTGAAATATGACATGCTCGGGTGTGGGGGTGGGTCAATCTATCCACCCCTAAAACATAACAAGTGAAGGCAACTAGGTGCACCGATTTTCAGAGCCTCAGATCGGCGACGTTATTTACCTCTTACAAAGTCGAAATGACAAAACACCTTTGCGATAATATATGTTGTTTAAATTCAGCATCAAGAACTACTCGAGGCAACAATTTGTTCAAAGCAAAAGGTTGATCGAGGTCACCTTAGGTCTGTGACCTTCCCTGGCCTGCATAAAGGTAGCCGTCTATTCGTGATCAATGAGCCTCAGACTACCCCATAATAAGTTGTCAAGTTAAAAAGCTGTTTGGTTTCAACTTTGATATGCTCTCCATACCTGACCCAATGCCAACGGAACTACAGCTTTAAGGAATGATTCAAATAAGGTATTCGTATCACAGCTGGCACCATTATTTGGGCCACCGTCGCCGTCTGTTGTGTTGGTTACACAGCGCTTCCACCAGTTAACTCCCCGACCGGCGGGTGCTGTGGGGGCCTGAGCAGTACTGAATGATACTTGACTGTCATCCATGTATGCGTCGCAATTCGGCTTCTCTCCTTAGAATTGCTGCAATTCAAACTAGAGGCGGCCGCATGAAGCGGTTGGAATCCCTGTAATTTCAAGGAGATGATTCGGGTTGTGACGCATGAATATGTCATAGCCAAGCACCATCTAGGTTCTTTCGGGATTCCATACATCTGACGACGGCCAGGGAGTGAACTGGCCGAAACGTAGGTGATTAACACACCAGACAAAGACGAACATCAGTGCGCTTATTCCATCCGTGTCAATGGAACTAGTTGTAATCCTAGTTTTCATTGAATAATTGTCTAAAAGATCATCTCAAAGTTGTATAACTTCGTCCAAACCTCCTTTCTCGCGTTAGCTTGAAACATTCCCTGAGCATTGCCTTTGCCGACAACCATGGCCAGCCATGTGCTTGCTGCAGGTCAGCGACCTTCAAATGAACACATTATTTTTGCACAAGAATGAATTTTTTCGTCGGAGTCAACGCAATGTTTAACCATCAAACTCCCTTAGGTTTTTCAAAAAGACATCCCTCAAGGCATTTCGACCCATTTTTATGAAGGAACGCAATGTAAAAAGCAATTGAGCCGTCTTATAACCAAAGTCCAATCAAATAGCTTTCCCATTCGTGGCACAGATGGCTGTTCACGGTGTAGGGTGCGAAAACAGCTCATTGGGAACAGGAAAACTGTACCAATCAGTGGGACGGAGGCGTTAGATAGCCTTGGACGGAGGCGACCAGTACCAAGTTGCAATTAATTACGCATTTGAGACAGACTAAACGTTCACGGCAACGCATCTTTGCAAAGGATTCATAGGCCGTTTATCATAGGCCATACCTTCACTGACAAGTGTCTTCACCTCACCGACAACTGATAACACCACAGTCACAGAAAGAAATGGCAATACGCGTTTTCCTTGCTATAGAAAGACATCATCATTTACGTGGTTTATCTACATCATTCGGCACAATTCGTTCCCCTAATCAGAGAATATATTTTCGATATTCCGGATAATTCTGTTAGATTACGCGGTGGCCGAGGCCGTCCCAAGACCGCAGTCATGGGGACTGAAATCCGCTGCCAGCGCTCCCCTGATCAATTGCTGATCCTACCGATACGTCCACGATATGAGCAGCGAAAAAGTGGTGAAATGTGGTTTTGGGGTCAAAAAGTGGTTTGGGGTCAGTCGATAGCTTTGATCTCCCACCAAAAATCTGTGGCATCTGACATAATAGTCATCGGAGGCAAATTCGTAGAAGCGAATGATACCATTCGATGTAAACCTGGGTTCCCCACCGTCTTACGTGCACGGTTAGAGAACCCGCCCAGAGCCTAGCATCTATATGTTTGACTGAAGAATAGACTACGACTTATACAGACACAATACAACTCCACGTTCCAAAAATATAATTCGATGCGAGTAATGCCGTTACAGCTGTTAATGGTACACATGGAGGCACGGCTGAATGGAGACCATGTGCCTTGGCACGTCTGTGGCTGTGTGTGTGTGTGTGTGTGTGTGTGTGTGTGTGTGGTGTGTGTGTGTGTGTGTGTGTGTGTGTGTGTGCGCGCGTGCGCGCGTGCGTGCGTGCGTGCGTGCGTGCGTGCGTGCGTGCGTGCGTGCGTGCGTGCGTGCGTGCGTGCGTGCGTGCGTGCGTGCGTGCGTGCGTGCGCGCGTGCGTGCGTGCGTGGGAATTTCCGTCGCCGTCTTAGGCCTGGAAATGCGGGGGACCACAGACCGTCGAAGATTACATCGACCCTCGCCGAGACTTCGTCTCACCTCTCGCTCGTTGTTGGCGAATTGGATGCCCAGGTTGGTCATAGCTCTCAGGATCGCCACGAGTGACTGGATGGTATTGCTATAGACCACTGGACGATACTGCTTGAAGTCCTCCGCGGTGAACCCGCTCTCGTGAATAATTCTGAAAAAGGTACGAGAGCACAGGTGAGGGCCGCCAAAATTATATTATAACCTCTCGATCTGTGTCGTTGGGGCTTAACGACGCACCCACCTGCTGAGGCTACATGGCGTTGACTGTCTCTCACCTTGGCCGGAAGGGCGGGCACCGCGAAAATCGATCCCCGTACTTCTGTTTCCCAGACGTGCAATGGTCAACGCAGACGCGTTAACCACGGCACTAACGGCACCCGCTGCCCTCTCCACTTGAGGACGAACTTGCAGATAAGAATTTGTTGCCATTTCTACCAGTTTTATTTTAAACTTCCGGCAGCGAATACCATGACCGTAAGCAGACTGCGAACAGGGCGAGAAGAATCCGCGTAAGGGAAGGCACCCTTTACTAAATAATTAGCTTAGTCTGGTATGACTCTTGAAATGTGATGATTTAAGATTATCCCACAGTACACTCACACAATGAACTGGTTGGTGGAAGAACCCTCCTGCCGTAGAGATCTCGGTTGCCCCGCTCCTGACTCCGCAGGAGTTTTATCATTATTGACATTCATTTCATCATAACGACGCTGTTCGTGAGTATAATTCCTATACCTCCTTTCAATGGGGGAGGGGGGGGGGGGCAACCCCTGCTGCAGTCCCATTTTTCCGGCCTATTAACCTGCAATGTTCTCAAACTGAAACAAACTTTAAAACGAAACATGCTAAATCCATAGTGATTATTTCCTTTTAAAGCTTGCATACTGTATTGTATTGGATTTTAGGCATGGCTTGATTATGCCACCGCCTGACATTCGCTTAGCCCCAAACTAATAACAAAACAACTTTGGTGAGAATGCACTGATTATGCAAGTGATAAATTAGAAGTTATGAGTCAGCAGCACTGCATCCAATCAAAGTTCTTAAGCTGATAACAAGAGACACACGATAATATCAGCGGAGGAGTTTCATAAATGAATGGGAGAGGAAACTTAAGACAGCACCCATGAAGACCACAGTCTTTTTGCTGTTATGGGTGACGTTCACAGATCCCCGCAATTTCGGCCTCAAATTGGGCCAATTCTGGCAACTGGGATATCCCCAAACAAAACAACACGGAGGCGGGGACCGGAAGGCTGTACAAAAGTTCCAATGGTCGACACGAAAAATGGACATACTAATGTGTATACAAAGACGAAATAGGCGTTCCTGCAAAATAAGCTCGTTGCGAAAAAGTTGGCGCTGAAAAATTGGTAAATGGGAGGGCAACCGGAGAGTCAGTCAAGCCAGATCAAACCGGATATTTGAACATTTGAATGTCTGAGATCTTTGCCGCACTATCTTCTGCCTTGCCAGTGAAGCCAAGTCGTCACTTGCCGCTTGCTGCACCCAAGACGCCACCAGACCAACTGGCCAAGACAACCAGGCTAACGCCTCAGCAACCATGTCGGTCAATGATCCATCCCGTGCATCCTCACACGCTCCCGCATTACCAGCGATATTTGCGATCAAAGTGGTCAGAGCTGCAGCGCGTTTATGGTACCCACGGCGGCTGAGGGCGTCGATAGGTAGCAGACAGTTCGAGGCGTGTATTCGTTGTCTTTCATTTCCCTTGCTTGGTAACAGGCTAAATAAGTCGGATAAAGCAGCGTCCCTTGTGTGCACCAGACAGCATGGGAGCCATTAACATAAATAAATTACCGGAAAAGGCCCTCCACCAGACAATGTCATCACACCGCCTTCGGAGGAGAAAAAAAAGATCAGCATGGTGACAGGAAGAACAGCGTGGTGACAGGAAGGATGTCTTGATGCGACATCGCTGCACTGAACGTGCACAACCGCTCCTTCCCCACCGGTCGGCGCGACGATCCCGGAGCCGCACCTGCCCTGGTAGGCTGTCTGATGACGCCGGTGCTAGGCGGCACAGTCTGCCCAACGCGGCAGCGGAGGGCGCGAGGCTGGGGGCAGTGACGGATTTGGGGAATAATGTTTGGGTCAGGGAGCTAGAATCGCTTTTGAACTAGGGTGGGAGTAAAAAATTACATCGCAAAAAGACCGTGCGGGAGTGAAAAAATCAATTCACGAAAGATGGAACTTATGAGCTCGTGACTGATGCTTCAGCAAACAAAGACATCTATTTCAAGTTGGCATGGACATAATATCAGGAGCCTGACAAACCTATTTCGTTGTTTAGCATCTTGGGCCATTAAAGTGATACAGAATACATTAACAAGCGCTCGGGCGAGGGGGCAAATTGACCCCCCCCCCCCACGAGGGCTTTTCCCAAATGGTTTCTGAACGGCGCGGCGTAGCCGCGCCAAATTTTGCATAGCTGTAGAAAATTGCATAGCGGATCGTCTGACATACAAATTTTGAATGTACCTTGTAATGTCGTTGACCTCTGACAGGTCACAGTCAGCCCATGGTTCCAGCGAAGGCAATTTCTAAGGAATCGTTCAATCTGATACAACAGCGGAGTGTTTGACGAAGACATACATCTCTGAGATGCTTTCTAAAACACCACAAATATTGAATGAGCAAAGTACGTTGATCTAAGGTTAGGTATGATGATCAGACCAAGGTCAACCTGATTTATTACTCTGGGGCTTGCTGTATGGGATAGTTTCTGATGCTCCTTTCCAATTCATTGACAGCAGCAACCGCATTATACATCTCCAATTTACTTCTTAGAGGCCAGAACAGGCCATTGACCCGAGATGAACCGGGTAGAACGTTTTGTTTTAGGAACATACTGCCTAGCGTAATCTTTGTCGCTTATTCAAATGCAAAACGCAGATCAGTCTCGTATCATTTTAGTCACCATGGCGTTCAAAGGGTCAAACAAGGTCAATGACCTCAAATGGGCTCGTGACATTTTGCTTAGAGACAGTTGTCTAGGTTCTGGGGACGCTTTGGAGACCAACTTGGAATTTGACCTTGTTCGACCTTATTCGACTTGAAGGTCATGACCTAGGAAGCTGAAACCTAAACCTAAGTGAGTTCACGTATAGGTCAAGACATCCTGTAAATTTGGTGTCTCTAGCTTTCTTAGTCCCCAAGATCACAGAGGAGGGGGTCAAGTTGATACCCCCCACCCGAGCGAACGGTATCTAGCCGACCAACCGGGCGCGTGTTAAAGCATAGTAATTTTGTGACAGTGTTATGAACATAGCAAATTATTAACACCAATAATTTGGTGCTGCACTTTTCAATTCCCTTCCACAGCACTTTTAAAACAACACGAAGCAAAGGAACTCAAAGACAAAATAACAACAGAAAATTCAACAAGCATAAAACACAAAAAAAACATGGTCTCCTACACATCAGCCATCATCAAGTCAAATACAATAGGCATACTTCTGGCTTCTGTTAAGATGGGGTCAGGGAAAACAAAAATTTTGTCACTGTTTCTTACAAAATACCAATGCTTATTTCCATGAAAGTAGCCTATGCCTAACCTAAAGCGGCCGTACGTTATCTCATCCTGTATAGCCTGTTTGTATCACAACAGCAGTTGTGAGTTACTGATTCTTGCTCAATTCCTATTGCCACTTGCCATGCACTTGACCAACTTAACCTAACTTAGAGTAGCCCATATGATGAACATCATCTCAACCCACCTTTCTGCTGACAGCAGCACTTGTGATAAATACATGATATTTAGAGCTAGTTTTTTGGCTGGCTTCAACTTGCATTTTTATTTAGTTCATTTGTGTATGCTTGTTGACATCGGACAAAGTTGACAACACGCAAATCAAAACACTTTAAATCACTTTGAACAGCTTATTTTGATTGTCAAGGTGAACCTACGTCAAATGCAATAATGGCTATGCTCCGCAACATAATTTCTCTTCTCCAAAAATAACATAACATTTAGATGACCATGCCAGTATTGCTGCTTGCCTTTTCAGCTGTAGCAAATGCATCCATTTGGGCTTGTTTTTTTCATATTTAATGACAAAGTTTGACATGTTGGCTTCACATTTTAAACGGGGGGGTCTGACTATTTGTTACATACCAATATTTAACTCATATTATAATTCCTATGCAGCTTAGAGTATCCATGTGTTAAAAATATGGTGCATGTATACAGTACAGTCATTTGCTGGTCAGCAAACCATGACAACCCTAGAAAACATCTGGTTAAAGCAGCCATGAGGGACCACCTTAAGAAATTTTGGGCAAATAACCAAGAATATGGAACAAAATAAGCCCATTGCATGCCTTGTGGCATCATAATTTGTCTTATGGTAAAACTCGATGCATTAAAACAGAAAATGGTTAATTCTTGTTACCAATCATGTGTTGAAAGCAAATAAGGTAAGCAAATACTTGGTCCACAGGAGACTTACTGGCTTCTTCCTGCTCCATAAAAAACAAAAATTAAGTACCTTTTGCATGGTCTGCTGGCAGACAGAGTCATCCGATTCACCCCCCAAATATAAATATCAATGATGCCCACCAGCCTTCCAGATAAAAATGCGAAATAAGTAAGAGGTGCGCATGATAAACATCTCCAGAGAGCGCAATTTCGCCATCAAACACTTCTGTATTAGTTGCGCCACGTCTGTCCCAAGGCTCCATATGGCAGCATTATCATAGCCTTGCAAGGTAGACTGGTAAGTCAGACACTCGAAAGGCCTGGATTTATCATTATTGAGCACCGTCATGAACCAAAAAAACGTTTAACCAAAGGTTTAAGGGGGGGGGGGAAATGGCGGTAAAAATAAGTTCCGTGATTCAAATTGTCTCCTTCATTCCCTGTGAATTGTGCACGTTTGGGTGCATATCAAACATGCTCGGGCGGCTTGCGAATTAATCCAATTTATGTATGAAATACGCACAAGTTTGCAGTTTGAGGATCTTGCAGAGAAATTGTTCAAAATTTTAAGCAGCAGATGGTACCTCTAAAGACAATCGAAAAGGAAGGAAGAATAAAGTGGTAGCACACTGGCATGATACCAAGAAAAGCAAAAGTAGATAAATAAATGTAAAGACCAGTATTTTCTCGCAAAATTTTGTAATCAGCTGATTTGACTTAAAATATGTTAATACACGAGCTCAAATGGTGAAATTCATCTTGTAAGTTTAATTTAAAAGAATTTCTTGAACTTTTCACCCCTGCACGTCGGGAGTGATGCGGTTTAGTGGTCAAGTTTCCTCGGGAAAATAGGAGTACGCAGAGCAAAATTCTCTACCAGGTCTTGCTGGTGTTTGCACCAGGCTCTGCTTTTGGTGGTGTGGTGGTGAGACCAAAAAATAGGGGATGCGTGAAAACCTTGCATTTGGCGCACAGCTGCAGATTGTAATGTATTTTGTAAACAAACCAAACTTAATGCGTGCAAGCGGCTGGGGTCGCTGGGGTTTTTGGGCTTGGAGGTACCTGGCGCCCTTGCTCTGTGCTCTGTGCAGGCAGGACATAGCCATAGGTGTCTAGGTTCTGTGGAGCCTCGTTTATGCTTGGTGGTTTCAAGTGGGCTCGGTTTTGGATGACATCTAAAAACCTCCGAAAGGGAAATAGGGTTTGGCATGTGCGATTAGACAATGTCAGGCAGGAGTGAAAAGTTCACATGAAATATGGGGAAAAGGAGTGAAAAATTTTTCCTCATGGGTTGTTGCTTTACACCCAAAGTCGGCAATTCTAGGACACTGGTTTGGGTAGATCGAATTTTGACGGTCAAGTTTTCACAGCTCTGATTTTTCAAGTCACGTTATTTCGCGGGGACACTGATTTCTTGGGGTATGTACCACAGACGTGGCCCCTCAAATCCATTTCTTCCACCTCTGCACAAAGATCACAACTGCCCGGCATTACATGAAACGTCACCAAAGCCAGACGAAGTGGCGTACCTCAGTGACGGGGTGACGCTGTTAAGAGTTGCTGGTTAAGTGCTCGGTTCGTGATAGCTTTGTTGTCGTTTCTGCAATAACTAGTTATATGGATTTACATTGGTGAGCACTTCGCAACTCGGATATGCACATACTGCTAGTTCTACGCCTAAGCTGTTTTCAATGGCGACTGGGGCATAAAATAGTTGAATGTTTGAATGTCTCCGAGATATTTGAATGGGGTTAAATAAAAGCTTCGATATAGAATCAAATGCTTGGTAAATAAAGTCCGTGGCTTTTTGAAGGTGGGAGATAATCTTGAACACAGAACACGTGGAAAATTTATGAGGACACTCGTCGAAAATGTTACGAATATGTATGTTTTTATGTTCGAGCGAAGGCTAGCCTAGTTATCATTACATAGACATATGAAAACATTCAGAACCAGAAAGCCTTTGCTCAAGACCGTACGAACTTCCGCTGTCTACCTGTGGTTCACCCAAATATTGATGTAAACCCGCTACCGCGACCAATTTGCAACAATTTGTACCGACTCACACTTGTACCAGATCCCCAATAACTGTCACGCATTACCAATGTAAAGTCCACCGGCCAAAGCCAGGAGTAACCAAAAATAAGACGGTTTCAATAGAACATTCCAATGCTTATTGGCTCAGAACTATTATCACCAAAAAATCGCAAACTGCATTGCGTGGGAGAGATATTGGCATCCATACAAGATATTACGTTACTACACACGTTGCGCAATATATCATTGGTAACATGTAATGCGTCCTAGTCTAGTTATTCTCTGTGTTCTCGGCTCTTTCTGTCACTATTGCTGCTACCTGGCATGCAAGTGAAATTGTCAAGTCATCGTAGGCCAGTGACGTTGGTTGCATTTCAGTCATGATATAAGCTGTATAGAGGGTAGCCAGTCGGTTTTCTTACTTCAGACTTGTAGGCGTTACTCTTTAGCCTGTGTGCATAATTGTTTACTGAAAGGTCGTTACAGCCACTGACCAGGGGCCTAGGTTAAAACTGATCTCTCGAACTTCACAGGTCATCGAATCGATGACACAATTTAAGGTCGAGCTGTTCTTTGCGAACTGGTTACTCAAGAAACATCAAAATCTTTGTGGCTGAAATCAATTAGCGGGAAACTTCAAATCGACTCCAATTTGATGGTCGAGCTGAGAAAACTTTGAACTTATATGCTTTATAAAATCTTGTCCGGAACAATTACTTTATCTAAAATCTCTCATTTTAACCTGCAACGTTCAACCTTGAACTCACAAGGGCGTATACCAACCGAAGGCGCACCGGAAGTCTTTCCTCGTTGGTGTAGGGGGAGGGGGGGAGGCAGACGATGGATCTTTTGGTGATTTCCCCTCTAGCCAACCCCAATTGAGCCGGTTTGCCCCTCTCCTGGTACCCTTAGTTCCCGCGCCCCTGCTACCCTTCCCCTGTCAGCGTTAAACCTGGGAGGTTTGAGAATGGGGGAAGTGAGCGGCCAGAGCGCATCTGTGGTGGAGTTTCAGGCCGGTCCGGTAAATGTTTGGTGTTGTGGACATGGGTCTGAGCGGTGCTGATTCAAGGATTACACATTACACATGTTTGAACAAAAATATTTAGCCGCAACACACATCGGATATAGCCTGAGCGACCCACAGTAAAATCGGAAATTTCTGAGACAAGTATTCTAGACTGCTTGTACTTTCCAAATGAGCTCAAATCATAGACTGACGTATTTGATAAATTGTCCAGGCTGCATCATCGTGTCTTCCGATGCTCATTTGATGCAGCGGCATTAGATGCAGTCAGATGAATTACATAATGGTGTGTGATGGCTGTGCCAGTGACGACACACACGGCGATTGCACAGCGCAAGTCACAGCATTCGACGCACAATAGAGCACAGCGTCAAAGAGAAAACAAACCTTTACAGAAAAAAGATTGGTGGTTAAACTGAAATATTTTGCTTGTGGAAACTTACTTCATCTGTTTAACGATGGTACTTTTTCCGGATTCTCCAGCACCTAGAAGAAAAACAGCAGGGTATGACAGACGTTTGTAGTAAACAATACGCAGACTGTGGCTGAGAGCGTCATAGTTCCTCAGCTCAATGATTCACGTGCAACCTATTCAAGCACGTTTTGCGACATGCACGTCTTGGCTGGTCACCGAGCAATCACAGGGCAGCAGTTGACACTGGTGACACGTGGGCTCTGTAACAGCGAACAGTCCGCGTCATCACACACCGCGGCTGGTAGTGGTGTCCAGACTCCTGGTGCCTCCCCATGCCCCTCAGGAGACCCGGACAGCCCGCGCCATCACACACCGCGGCTGGTGGTTCTCCACGTGTCCAGACTCCTGGTGCCTCCCCATGCCCTTCAGGAGGCCCCGACAGCCCGCGCCATCACACACCGCGGCTGGTGGTTCTCCACGTGTCCAGACTCCTGGTGCCTCCCCCATGCCCCTCAGGAGGCCTCGACAGCCCGCGTCATCACACGCCGCGGCTGGTGATTCTCCACGTGTCCAGACTCCTGGTGCCTCCCCCATGCCCCTCAGGAGGGCTCGACAGCCCGCGCCATCACACACCGCGGCTGGTGGTTCTCCATGTGTCCAGACTCCTGGTGCCTCCCCCATGCCCCTCGGGGGACCCGGACGGCCCGCGCGGACCACGCTCCGGGCACCGCTGCTCCGCCCTCACCCAAGCTCCACGGGGAAGACTGCACGGTACAATTCAAGCCGCGAAGCCTCAAGCTGCGCGGAAAAAGGACGGCTCGGGAGAGGAATGTGCTAGCCTTTCCGGCTCATTTCTGGCCCGGGGAAGCCAGTCACGTGCGGGACTCTCAGTGAGGTCTCGTTTCATCTCTACGGTGTGAGGAAGATCTTGAGGAGGCAGAGGGCTCTTCCCTTATCGACCGAGCGCCCGTAAGGCTTCCGAGATTCACTGAAAGGGAATGTTTCACATTTGAATGTATTGAATTAAGCATTAGATGCGTAAGTTATTCGGTGCATTTACATATATATATATATATATATATATATATATATATATATATATATATGTGTATGTATATGTAAATGCACCGAATAACTTACGCATCTAATGCTTAATTCAACACATTCAAATGTGAAACATTCTCTTTCAGTGAATCTCGGAAGCCTTACGGGCGCTCGGTCGATAAGGGAAGAGCCCTCTGCCTCCTCAAGATCTTCCTCACACCTCACACTTTCAACCAATGTTATGCGCGGTACGATGACGTTATCGAACAATGGCGCATCGAGGAGCATATGTGCTAAACAGACATTTTGTTGTCTAGAGCAGTATCTTTCTCTTAAGAATATTAACGACAGTAGTACGTGAGATTGCTTCATCATATTTAATGCTTAAAGTAGCAATAATAGGTTTATTCCACGGAGAAAAACTAGGAGAACGGATATATATATATATATATATATATATATATTGCTTCATCATATTTAATGCTTAAAGCAGTAATAATAGGTTTATTCCACGGAGAAAAACTAGGAGAGCGGATATATATATATATATATATATATATATATATATCCGTTCTCCTAGTTTTTCTCCGTGGAATAAACCTATTATTACTGTTTTAAGCATTAAATATGATGAAGCAATCTCACGTACTACTGTCGTTAATATTCTTAAGAGAAAGATACTGCTCTAGACAACAAAATGTCTGTTTAGTACATATGCTCCTCGATGCGCCATTGTTCGATAACGTCATCGTACCGTGTATAACATTGATTGAAAGCCAACTAACGGCCGTTACATTTGGAAATTGCACTCACAAACGCCGGAATAAATGACTTGACCATTATAATTTGCATTGGTCTCCAACGCCACATGGCTTATGGAATGGCAGGATCTGAATGACGTTATCATGACGTCAAATGCCAAGGTGACCTTGAAATGCTCTCCCCGAAATAGCCTTCCCATCTTCGTTGACGCGTAGCTCAGAAACTAGTTTGCTTCAGGCTTCAAGAAGGGCAGGTCTGTAAACTACACCAAACGATCTTCAAGATGGCTATTTCAGTTCAAAGCCTGACAGAAATGTGGAACACTCCCTTTAACGTGAACGTGGATTCAATCGCTTCGGGTCTACCATTCTAATATGTGATACACCATACTGTGCTAAGGGCCACTCGAAATACAAATACAGCTGAGGCAAGTCTGGATGACCCGTACCGAGGATAAGGTTAGGAAGGGCGTGTCAATCAGGTCTTGGGACGTGCAGCAGCCCGCCAACCGGGCTTCAGCACTGGTGTGTTGCAACATGTAGCTTTTTACCTTGTAGCCGATGCGGGTCACAGCACTTTTCTGCCTGACTGACTGTGTTCCGGACAGCCCTTAACAAGGTATCGTGTGTTGGGTCTTGGCATGAAGAGGCTCAAATGACTTCATTGATGGTTTTGGTTTCCGTAATTTAATCTTCTTCTAGGTGAGGGCCACGGAGACCTTTTGCCTTAGCCATCTCTGTTTGGAGCGCCTCTTGGTAGTGTCGTGTATCTGTTGTAACGATGTGGGAGATCGAATTTGTTCTTTGGTATCGTTTTGTTGATAGAACATGCACAGGTTCAGAACATTTTCTGTCTTTCGCACGCCCTAAGTTTTGTATCGTAATTTTTACCTAACATTTTCTGTAATTTCTGACCATGAAGACTGCATTGAAACGTCGCACATATCATTTCCCGATATCTTCTTAACCAGCTACTCCAGGTGCACATCCAAAATCGATGACTTTCAGCACAACACTTCACAGTGGCTCTAGTATCCCACACGCTAAACATGCACAACATTCGCCGACCCAACAAGAGGAGCAAGCCCTGCAGCATGTTGCATAAGTTCCGCGGCCAGTTGTAGCCTCAGGCGATTAACGCTGGCCCAATCTCCTCCTGCCTTTCCAGCAGCGCAACGACGCTCGACGAGAGCGCTCAGAGGCAAATTGAGCCTAGTGACTGAAGCGCTCGTGAAATTTACAAGGCTCACTCAGACTCTGAGCAAACTCCGAAGGAACACTCGGCCGGCCGGATTTGCCTCAACAATCTCTGGTCTTTTCTCAGAAGATCTCTCCCCCTAATCCCCCTGCCTGATCGCATCTCTCTTACGGTCTTACTGCCTTCCCACGCGACCTCTTTTGATGTTGTCATTAATGAGCCTGCTTGCCCACGTCCTTATGAATGGCTGCCGTCGTAGCTATCATTGATTAGTTCCGTGCTCGTGTTTTCACTCCACGGCGTTTACCCACTTGCGTGTTGCAGCCCCATTAACTATGTGTGTGCTCTCGTCGTATTTGCCACTCCCTGCTCTGCCCTGCGTGGCTCTGTCACCCACTCCTTGCTGCGGCCTCCCCCGCTCTGCCGCCTGCTACCCGCCCTGACGCCCGCTCCCCGCCCTGACGCCAGCTCCCCGCCCTGGCGTCCACTCCCCGCTCTGACGCTTGCTCCCCGCTCTGTCGTGGGCCCCCACCCTGACGTCCGCTCCCCGCTCTGACGCCCGCTCCCCTGCTCTATCGCTTACTCCTCGCTCTGGCGTCTGCTCCCCGCCCTAACGCCCGCTCCCCGCCCTGACGCCCGCTCCCCGCTCTGACGATTGTTCCCCGCTCTGCCATAGGCTCCCGCCCTGCCGTCCGCCCCCCGCCCTGTCGTCCGCTCCCCGCCGTGCCGTCCGCTCCCCGCCGTGCCGTCCGCTCCCCGCCCTGACGCCCGCTCCCCGCCCTGACGCCCGCTCCCCGCCCTGTCGTCCGCTCCCCGCCGTGCCGTCCGCTCCTCGCCCTAACGCCCGCTCCCCGCCCTGACACCTGCTCCCCGCCCTGACACCTGCTCCCCGCCCTGACGCCCGCTCCCCGCCCTGTCGTCCGCTCCCCGCCGTGCCGTCCGCTCCTCGCCCTAACGCCCGCTCCCCGCCCTGACACCTGCTCCCCGCCCTGACACCTGCTCCCCGCCCTGACGCCCGCTCCTCGCCCTGACGCCTGCTTCCCGCTCTGTCGCTCACCCCCCGCTCTGCCGCCCACTTCCCGCTCTGCCGTCCGCCGGCGCCGCAGACCGATCGCCGGGACGGTGGTCGGGCGAGCGGCGATAGGGGACGCGTATCCGCTGATAGGGGACGCGTCCGACGGCGGTCGGCTGCCCGACGCCGGACGCCGCGCACGGCCGGAAGCTCGCCGCCGCTCCAGCGGACGCGGACAGGAAGCCGACCCGGGTGCGCTGAGAGGTTCGAACCGGCGTGATGCTGGCGCCGGGGTCCGAGTGGGATGCTGCCGCACCTGCCGCTATGGACGCGGTGTCGGGTTCCGTCCCCTGACGACGCCAGCAGAGTCGCGAGGAGTATATGTGAAGTGTTTGCTGGCTTGGTATCTACAGTCATGCAGACAAAATGGCCTGTTTAGTCCGTCTTGGTCTTATTTCTGATCATGTCAGTAGTTCTCACCTTCATTATGACTAAGCCCCTAGGCGACGCGATCAAGTCAAGATAAGATGCTACCACCTACCGCCCGATTTGGCGTAGCATCAGACTGGAGCAGTCATCGCAAGGGTTACCGCAGCGACATCTATCCGTCATTTCTTGAAAATAGATCGGGGTATGGATTGCGTCCGTCATGACGTTTCGAACTATGGCAGTGATACCTCGAGCCGCTACCAGGGCAGCAACTGCCGCCTACTGTGGAATCAGTTACACTGAAATAGACCTACTGTGACAATTTATGCTCGCCACCAGCCCTTGAAACGCAGAGAGCACGATTCCTGCTCGTGGGTTAGGCCTGCAAAACCCAACGCCAGGTGATTCAGAGACCCGGAATGGCCCGCTCGCCGCTGGTTCGTATCCGATGACCCACTGCCAGGCGTCAAGCTCCGATGGCGATATCAACCCAGCTGCTCGGGTGCCGCGATCTCAGTCCAGCCGCTCGGGCGTCAGCCGCCCCTCGTCGCAGCTCAGCCCAGCTGCTCATGTGCCGCGATCTCAGTCTGGCTGCTCGGGTGTCGCGATCTCACCCCAGCCGCTCGGGCGTCAGCAGCGTCTCGTCACAGCTCAGCCCAGCTGCTCGGGTGCCGCGATCTCAGCCTGGCCGCTTGGGTGCCGCGATCTCAGTCCAGCCGCTCGGGCGTCAGCCGCCCCTCGCCGCAGCTCCGCCCAGCTGCTCGGGTGCCGCGTTCTCAGTCCTGCCGCTCGGGCGTCAGCTGCCCCTCGTCGCAGCTCACCCCAGCTGCTCGGGTGCCGCGATCTCAGCTCGACCGCTCGGGTGCCGCGACCTCACCCCAGCCGCTCAGGCGTCAGCCGCCTCTCGTCGCAGTTCAGCCCAGCTGCTCAGGTGCCGCGATATCAGTCCAGCCGCTCGGGCGTCAGCCGCCTGTCGTCACAGCTCGGCCCAGCTGCTCGGGTGCCGCGATCTCAGCCCGGGCGCTTGGGTGCCGCGATCTCAGTCCAGCCGCTCGGGCGTCAGCCGCCCCTCGTCGCATCTCCGCCCAGCTGCTCGGGTGCCGCGTTCTCAGTCCTGCCGCTCGGACGTCAGCCGCCCCTCGCCGCAGCTCAGCCCAGCTGCTCGGGTGCCGCGATCTCAGCTCAGCCGCTCGGGTGTCGCGACCTCACCCCAGCCGCTCAGGTGTTAGCCGCCCCTCGTCGCAGCTCAGCCCAGCTGCTCAGGTGCCGCGATCTCAGCCTGGCTGCTCGGGTGTCGCGATCTCACCCCAGCCGCTCGGGCGTCAGCAGCGTCTCGTCGCAGCTCAGCCCAGCTGCTCGGGTGCCACGATCTCAGCCCGGCCGCTTGGGTGCCGCGATCTCAGTCCATCCGCTTGGGCATCAGCCGCCTCTCGTCGCAGCTCCGCCCAGCTGCTCGGGTGCCACGTTCTCAGTCCTGCCGCTCGGGCGCCAGCCGCCCCTCGTCGCAGCTCAGCCCAGCTGCTCGGGTGCCGCGATCTCAGCCCAGCCGCTCGGGCGTCAACCGCCTGTCGTCACAGCTCAGCCCAGCTGCTCAGGTGCCGCGATCTCAGCCCAGCTGCTCGGGTGTCGCGATCTCAGCCCAGCCGCTCGGGTGCCGCGATCTCAGCCCAGCCGCTCGGGTGTCATCTGCCTCTCGTCGCAGGTCAGCCCAGCTGCTAAGGTGCCGCGATCTCAGTCCAGCTGCTCGGGTGCCGCGATCTCAGCCCAGCTGCTCGGGTGCCGCGATCTCACCGCAGCCGCTCGGGTGCCGCGATCTCAGCCCAGCCGCCCGGGTGCTGCGATCTCAGCCCAGCCGCTCGGGCGTCAGCTCATCGCAGCTCAGCCCAGGGGCACTGCCCCGCGCGAACTCTGCTGGGCGTGACGGCGCTCACGCTCCGTTAGCCGCGGCAGTCCCTAGTCAGAACTGTGCAGCTGGCTGCACGGCGGCGTTAGCTGACAACTTGCCGAGGTGGATAGCTGTGCTCTCAAGTGTTCTGGCTCACTGACCTGTCGCCAGCCAGCGCCGGTCAAATACGGACGTGTTTACCGACCACTACTCATAGGGAATATCTGGTGCCGAGACACATGGGAAAATCAATAACTTACAGCGTGGTGGGGCTCGTGCTTTCAGTCGATGGGCGACAGTTAAATCAGTTTTATACGGAGCAGCCAACGATTACCGTTGTGTAGCGCTCCGATAGCTGATTTCCAGATGACGCACACAGAATCTGTGACCGATAAGACGTTAAATGTAAAAGATTACCGTGTTCACCCCGGCCTCAGCGGGAAACTATTGCTTTCCCCAATGTCACGCCCCCTTACAACCCCAAACGACCATACACCAATTGCGCACCTTCCACAGCCACATTGCATGCACATCTCAAGCCAGATATAGCTGGGAGCGCCATCGACTGAAAGCACTAGACCCGACGGACGATGCGCCGGAGCTCCATCTCGCCACGGCCAGGTCGCCACGCCGCGCCCCTGCCCGGGACCTCATTAAGGTGACGTCGGAGGCGCCGGACTGCTGCTGGCTCGGTGCTTCCGAGCAGTGCTCCCCCGGTGTCACCACCGGCTGTCCGGTATCCAGTCGCCGGGCGGCTATTTCTGGCGCGGTGTTAGCACGCGGGGTCAAGGCACATCGCTCGGTGGCAGACTAACTGGTCTCCGTCTCTCCCGCGTTACGCCACGCTCGCGGTCGGGACCGACTGATCTCCGTCTCTCCCGCGTTAAGTCACGCTCGCGGCCGGGGCTGACTGGTCTCCGTCTCTCCCGCGTTACGCCACGCTCGCGGCCGGGGCTGACTGGTCTCCGTCTCTCCCGCGTTACGCCACGCTCGCGGCCGGGGCTGACTGGTCTCCGTCTCTCCCGCGTTACGTCACGCTCGCGGCCGGGACCGACTGGTCTCCGTCTCTCCCGCGTTACGCCACGCTCGCGGCCGGGGCTGACTGGTCTCCGTCTCTCCCGCGCCACGGCCCGCTCGTGGGCGGGACCTCTCGCGGTCTCCGTCTCCCCCGTGACTGTCAGCTCTCGTTCGCCGATAGGGCTGTCAGGTCTCAGTCACTGCGGCCACTGCGGGGAGTCGGCCACTGCTTGGACAGCAGCTATTGGCCACGGCCCCAACCTCTCCCGCCCAGTCCCGCGGCTTCCGGCGATCAAAAGGCGGGTGGTTCCCCCGCGCTGACACTGGCACCTGCATCAACGCCAGACTTCAGGCCGGCACCACCGCAGGAGGCTCCGCGCGCCGCTACCCGGACCCGGATCCAAGTGGGGTCCGGTGCTGGAGCCGGCGAGCTCGGTCGGCAAGCCGCACCACTGCGGTCGCTGGCACATCCCCCCCCCCCCCCCCCCCCCCCCCACATGAATCGCGTCTGCATGCAGGCGACGACCAAACGCTTGGCATTTTAACGTGAACGATGACAGTTAGGATGCCGGCGGCTGGTGCTTTGCGAATGAAATCGCGAAGGGTAAAGATGGCGGATGCCTTTTGGGACATTGCATGTCACTTGCAGGTGATTTAACTTCGCCTTTATAGCTTAACCTTCACTACAGAATGCTGTAGTGAAAAGCAAATCATCGCAACGTGCGGAAGAAACAATTGTATGGAATAAGATCCGCTTGGTCCAAAGTCAATCAAGCTAGCCATCAATTGCCCTTCGGCTACAATTTTACGGAGCATGTGTCCCATTTTCCAGGGACATAGCCAACAGCCAAACATCATTCAGTCATTCTAAGGACTACACAACACCTGGCAGCGGCCGAAGAGTTGTGTAGAGACTAACACACTAGACGAGGACAATAGCCCGAACGATGGTTCCACATGCTGTCGCTCTTCGGCTTTCGATACATTTATTTATACTCTGGTGATTTCCGTGAATCCACTTACATTGCTGCGGATAACTGTCGTGACCACCAGTGTTGTTAACAGAGCGCAGCAACGTATTCATACCTTTTGATGCTAAACACTCGTCACATGACGGGGCTGGGTTACATAGCGTAATTTTTGGTCATTTTTTGTGGCTCGATCATTTGGAAGTTGTGGCATACTCTTCGGATCGGTTAAATGCCTTTATTCTTTGCCAGAACCTGCTCTTAACACTAGAATAATTTTGTTACTTTTTGCTCTCAGCATAAGGATAGCAGGGGGCGAGTTCTGAGGGTAGCAAGAGACGAGTTGGCGGCAGCGATGTCTTCTTTGTGACGGTGTTTCAGTCGGTGGTGTTACGAAAGAAGACAAAAGTCAAAAGGGACGACATTTCGGTAGTATGATATCTGTTCGAAATGAAAGTTGCCTTCTTGAATTACAAGCCGCTGCTGCTAGCGTGGAAGTTATTTAGACGTGTCTTTGCGGGGCCCAGTGCCTGGTGTGATAAGAAGGGGTCAAAGCCTCAGGTTTTACCGCATTATGTGATTGTGTGATGCATATAACCGACCTTTTAACTAGGAAACATTGTTCAAGCGAATACACCATTATTATCACGGCATATCAAAAGGGTGTTCGACGTTTCAGAACAGCGGTTTTTGTGACTTGTGGCCACATGCACCGCCTTGGAAGGCCATGTCAAGCCCTTATTTCAGAACACATTTAAGCAATCTTGATTATCCGTTGAAGTAGAGCCTCCTGATTTCATGAGGGTCAGATAAAAGAAATGAAGATCACCCACCCTCTTGACGCGTTACAGTGACTCCTAAAGCCCATGCCTCTCAACAGATAGGCGCAGTTCCGTCATTGGATATGTGAAAAGACAATCTACGAGTAGAACAAACTTTCATGCCAACAACTTTTGCGTGTGCTGGCGTATCTACGGAAAGCACCGTAGAGAACATATCAAAAATTTTCATATATACGTGGTAAATTCAACGGACTCGAGCCTTGAGTACGACATAAGTCGGATGTCGACAACTGGCTTACTTCAGCTGTGTTCACGAATGGTTGATGACCCGATTATGGACAGTGTGTTTTCCATGTGTCATTGATGAACGCACGCGACACACGCACGCGTCTTGGATTCGTAATCTTTTTACTGGAAGATGCACAGCTACAGATGTAATGATAAAGATGGCGTTGGTTTGCGGCACATATCCACACGCACGCGGGCAGCAAATCGACAACGCTAGAACTGGGGGCAGGTAGCCGTGGGAGCCATCTCAATGCAGGCCCGTAGCGGTGGCGTGGCTTTAGTTGTCTCCGTGGTTGTCTTGCACGAAGCGCCTCATTGATGTGCGGCATTTGGCGTGCTCCTGGACAGCCCTTTTTTGACCTGTCTTTTTGCCATTTCGTCACGTGCCGTTTGTCTTTTTAGTATGTAAACGTGTCACTTTTCGCTTTTACGGTGCCTATCAACCGACCAAACGCACACCGACTGATATTTTGGCCCATCCATCAGGCGCTCTTGTAGCGGGAACGGAGGAATCGAGGCTTATGGCCCCGAATGGCTTTTGAAAGTCGACATGAGCCTTTACCGAAGAATGAATAGAATATCCTCGACATGGAGTTCCCCATCTTTTGCATGTCTTAACGCACCTCATCGTGGCACTTCTTGTCAGCTTCCCTTATAACCGTTCATCAGTTCTCTGTCGTCCTCTCAGTAGTCATTGGTTAGTTTAGAGCTTATTCGTTAATCATTCCACCGTAGAAACCTTTTCGAACGTCGTCATTTATCACCCGACAAAATGCATGAACCGCTCTCACATTTCAGCCTGATCTTAAATCCGCGGCGAGACCAAAGTTGGCTGCTGCCTGTCCCAAAGACCTTTTCGGGAGGGCCTGTGGGCGGAATGTGGCATGCGGGGGAGGGGGAGCGAGGAGAGAGCGCCAGCGCAGCCCACGTGTGCCCATGAACGCCACTGGGGCCGCCCACGACGCCCATTCGGTCGCCCAAACTGTTATGACTGGGCGCAAATGACGACCAGCGGGACCCGGCCCGCCTGCAGCCAAGCGCATGTTTATAGCCCCGCAGCCGGCACACTACACGGCCCGTGTATCGACCCGCGCTGCCCCGCCCACTCACCCAGGAGCAACAGCTTGATGTCCTTCGCCGCCTGCATGCCGTCCTCCTTCAGGTTCTTCTCGATCTGCTTGCTGCGCGCCATCGCGGCGCGCTCCTCGGCCGAGAGCGCGCAGCCCATGGCCTGGGGCGGGGGTGCGGCTCACCACCACTGGCACCGCACCGCCTCCGCCCCTCCCGGCACCCGACCGCCGGCTGCCGCCCCCGCCGCCCGCGCCGCTGCTGCTCCGCCTGCAGACGGCCGCTGCGCGTTGCCATGGCGACCGTCCGTCTGGCGCACAAGCGCCGTGACGCAGCCGTCGATCGATGGGTGAGGTGAGCGGCGGCGCGCGATTTTTACGAGGTAACTCTGCGCGCTGGAGGTGGCGCCGCTGCGGTCAGGGAGCGAGTGGGCGTTTGGTGGGAGGACTCGGGAGACTGGCGGCACGCTCCCGACGTCCTCCCCAGAAATGTTGACTTTGAGTGCAGAGGCAGCTGACGTGACTTGTGCCTAGGACCCCGACGGTGCCAAAGAAGTAACCGTCACTCAGACTTTTTTGTCTCATACCGTCTTGACGGTTTGACTGCATCAAACTTTGCGGCCAAAACACATCGACTCCACGATGCCTTGCTTGCCCTGTCTCCAAGGAAATGTGCGGCAACGCGGTTGGGAGTGACGGAAGCGAGGCATAATTGGCGGGGGTGCATTCCTGGATTGTTTTGCGTCAAACCGTCACTCAGAGCTACTGTAGCGATGCAGTGTGTGGCAAATTGCCGCTTGTCCAGTGACAAGGAATAGCGAGACGCGGGACGCGCCGAAGAACGGCTTCGCTAGAATATTAAGCTGGCTGAGGGGGCATGTTTAATAGCAGAAGCTAAGCACAACAAGGTCGCTCGATGCCGGAGAGCCGCGCCGCGCTGGGGACTGTCCGCTTTAGTTCGCACTGAGCCGCTGTAGCGGAGCCTCGCAGTGATAACAAGAAATGTCACGTGATGTCATGGTGCTCGAACGAGGGCAATGTCAAGAGCTAAGGAATCGGTCCGCCCCTCTCACGCGCAAGCGCCATCGGCAGATCTCAAGTGTATGCGCCCTCCGGCCCGGTCGTGTGACGCCTGTGCCCACAAGCATCTGCAGCTTACCCGTACACGCATGCAGCTCTACGTCACAAATTGTGCATCATTTTCATGCTCGGTAGCACGATGGAGTTATTCTTAGGCCAGAAAACACGCCATTGATGAGACGGCGCGGCCGTAGTGCGGCATACACTGAGCGGAAGGGTCTCGTCTTTAGCTGGAATACAACTACGCATGCATATCCCTCAGCACGATCAATACCGTGCTCAGAGTGACTGACAGAGCGAAAAGATAAGACTGCAAAACGGGTGTTCTCTAGCTCGACCAAAATAGCTTTGACCTTGCATTATAAATGGCTATTTGCGCGATGCTTCGAGAACAGATTTTCTTCAACTATTTTAGTTTGCTTTCGTCTATTTGCGGTCAAAGAATTTGTTCTTCAACTTACCGACTCATTTGCTCTCGTCACAAATAGCATGACTGGCATATAACACCCAGGGCGGTACGCAAAAATTCGTGATGAGGCGGGGGCACAGCTAGAATATTTACGGAAATCCTCGGTAAGCGCGCCGTGGGCGTGTGAGGCTCCTTGGAGTTCGTGAGCATCATACGTTCTCGATTGATTTAGTCTTGTCTACTTTGAATTTCAATAGGTAACAATCATTCACGCACATGTGGATGTTTGTTTTATTATGTTACGTTGTGCTGTTATGTTATTGTTTGTGTTCATGTGAATGTTCAACATTCACGAGCGTCGCATCCCGTGAACTTGTGAAATAAAACTGCGCTTAATGCAAAACAACACCACAGCCACTCCACGAAATGAGACGCTACATACGACTGCGGTATTTCAGGATCATGCTTCAGTTGTTTGCAGTTTTCAAAACTAATAATTGCCGAGCATCCACACCGCGTAGCGACATTTAGATCACTGTGCCGCCGTATTCCAGCCCACCGCCACGCCTTCCATTGTGGGTTTCAAAGGACGGCCTTCATGACACCCGCAGAGACCGTCGTGCATCCACCCGCGAAGGTCATGAAATTCGCATCAGCTGACGAAATCGCATGTTATAAGCCGAATGGTGCAAGATTCGAGCGAGCCGAAAAGTGTCGAAGGTAACAAACAGGTGCAATTACTCCCTTATGATTGTCACTTTTTCCACGTCAGGCAGGGGTTTTCAGGACCGGCGACGGTTGTAAACCCGGCCGCGGCGTAGCGCAGTCCACACGTATGGTGAGCTGTTCTCCGTGACCCTGGCCGCGCCCGGCTAAGCGATGTTCCAGGATGCCCAGAACGCCACTCGGCATGGCCGCCATCGGCAGTTGTCGGCTGAGGCTATCGGTGGCAGGCGATTGTTCTCGAAGGTTCTTGAATTATGGTCGGTATGAACAACAGTCGTCGGTAGGAAAATGTGTGATGAGGATTATGTCACATATTCAAACACTTAAACTTCACATTTGACGTGCTATATTAAAGGAGTGGATGAAATCGTTGTAACCCACCGCAATGGTTACCTCCTGGTCACACACAATCGAGGGAGAGGGGTTGGGGTACCTCCCTACATCTTAAGCCTGCATTTTGATCTCATTTCAGAGTCAACGATGGCTTTTGACAGCAGGCCAACCATCAGTGGGATGAGTTTTCACTTAACTTCGCCTTACCCACTCAAGAAAATTCTGGTTTCTGTGAAGCTGAACGCCAGCGTGATTATGTGGAGACCTGATTTGGCATCAAATCTGAAACGCACGAAACATAGGATAAGCAGAAGTGAAACTACATGGTTTGCTACCAGGGCTGTCAAATTAGCCGTCACTGTTTACCACGGATGCGTGGTTGTGCCATCATAATATAGCGTTCGTCAATTCACGTGTGTGGTTATTCATGATTTGGTCTCATGAGGTAAAATTCACAAACGTAAAATGAGAAATTGGTTCATGATGACGAAACAATGGGGCAAAAACGTTTCCGGAGTCGTTCTGGCGCGGTATTTTGACCGCCACGACAGCAAACAATGGGTTTCGCCCCCGCTTATACTAATTTTTGTTAACACGCGCCCGGGTTGCCGGTTAGAGACCGCTCGCTCGAGTAGGGGTAAATTTGACCCTCCTGAGATATCAGAAAGTAAAGGCTAGAGGCACCAAATTTATAGGGTGTGTTGGGTGGGGCGACGCGCACGAGCTTTCCAGCTATCGCCAGTTCTCCCCTCTATCCCACTTGTCTGAAACTACTGACATAATTGTCTGTGATTGTCAGAACTCGGCCGGATTCCCTCAGCTACCGCCGCCGACCTCCTCAAAGCCTTCGACATCGTTGACCATAGCGTCCTCATAAACAAGCTGGGATGGTACGGAACGACCCAATATGATTCCACAGCTACCTAGACGGCCGGAGGCGGCTGGTGAGAGAAGGTGCGGCGACTCTGCCGGTCCGTTTAGGGGTGCCCCAGGGGTCTATCGCCGGGCCGATCTTCTTCGGCCCGTTAAAAGATAACCTTCACCATCACTAATTGGGCTGTCGAGTGATAGCATACGCTGACGACACCCAGCTGCTTGATCACTCACCGCCCGACCCTCAACGTCTAGAATCACTGAACGTCGTGTTGAAAGGTCTTTGGACGCATTACGTCGCTGGCTCAGGTTGAATTCACTCAAAATGAACCCAGAAAAACAGATTTCACTTTTATCGGGACCAATCAAAGCATCAACAAAGCTAAATACTACTAAGTATAGCTGGGTCGGTGACCAAACCCACGTCGTCTATGCGACATCTGGGTGTGACCATCGACCCATGCATGTCCTGGGACATTCACATCGGCCACATCGTCAAAAGGTGCAACGCCCCTCTGATAGCACTGCATCGGTTCAGCCCCTTTTTACCCAGAAAATGTCAAAATTGACGATCAAAACGCACGTATTTCCCACGTTCTATGCTGCATCTCCGTGTGGGGCGAAACAACAAAGAATCAGCTGGCCCGATTAATAATATTATAAACTTCGGCGCTTGAATCGCAACAGGCTTGCAGCGTCGACTATTCGTCGACGACTATTGCCGCTATTTCATCCTTGGTGTATTTGCTTTAATTCCGATCTGCTTTTTTATATTTTATATATGATGATGCTAATCCTGAAGAGCCATACTGCCTGGATGGGTTAGAGATTCAATGCAATGCAACACCATGCTAGCCAGGTCAATGCACCTGTTGAATGCGTGCACGGAGGACCGGAGACGTAGTCAAGGAGAGCGCCAACGGCCCGTGCCCACAGGAATTCGGTCCAAATTCGTAAGATTTGGAGAAAGGAAGTTTTATTAGCCTGTTGTAGTAGCCAAACTAAACTTTCGAAATTCCGGATACACTCATGATTCATTTAAAAAAGAAACGAACGTCTCTCGGGTTGAGGCTCAGTCTTTTGGCCTGGCCTGCTCTGCTCCGCCCTCTATGTTGTACTGTTCTGCTCCGTCCTCTATCCTGACCTGCTCTTCTCCGTCCTCTGTGCTGGCCTGTTCTGCTCCGGCCTCTGTCGTGCCCTGCTCTGTACCGTCCTCTGTGCTGTCCTGTTCCGCTCCGTCCTCTATCCTGTGCTGCTCTACTCCGTCCTCTGTGCTGTCCTGTTCTGCTCCAGCCTCTGTCCTGCCCTGCTCTGTACCGTCCTCTGTGCTGTCCTGTTCTGCTCCGTCCTCTACTCTGTACTGCTCTACTCCGTCCTCTGTGCTGTCCTGTTCTGCTCCAGCCTCTGTCCTGCCCTGTTCTGTACCGTCCTCTGTGCTGTCCTGTTCCGCTCCGGCCTCTATCCTGTCCTGCTCTACTCCGTCCTCTGTGCTGTCCTGTTCTGCTCCGGCCTCTGTCCTGCCCTGCTCTGTACCGTCCTCTGTGCTGTCCTGTTCCGCTCCGGCCTCTATCCTGTCCTGCTCTTCTCCGTCCTCTGTGCTGTCCTGTTCTGCCCCGGCCTCTGTCCCGCCCTGCTCTGTATCGTCCGTCGCGTCCGGTACTCCGTACCGAGCCGTCCCGCGCCCCGACCTGCTAGCATCCTAGTGCTGAGGCGTCGTTATTGATTTCCTTGCGGGTGCCCTGGTCAGGGGCGTAGTTTTCTTTTTATTTGGGGAGGGAGCTTCAGCTTTTGCCCAGCTTGGGCTCCAGCCCACCCAGCCTTAAGAAATAAATAGGCCAAATAATAGGAGAAACACGATTTTTGGCATATTTTCGTGACAGGTTTCTCTAATCTTTTTCAACATTTAGCCCCCCCCCCCCCATCTTTGTTACAAAACTATGCTCCTGGCTCTGGTACTCACAAAGTTGAAGCGGCCTCCAACAAGGAAACTTATGACTGTGCATCTGTAGTCTAAAATGTGACGAATCCATCAAATACGTAATCCAAAAAAGTTTATGGATTACGAAAAAAACATGACCGCGTTTAGGCAACCACAATTATTTTTTGTTTGTTTTGTGTTTGAAACCACGCTTGTGAAATATTCTATCCAGCAGCGCAGCAAGAATTTTTAGGGGAGGAGTTCGGAGCACGGTAAGTACGCATCACACTGATTTTTAACTCTGGAGCCCTCCAAGCTGAAACACGAAACATCTGAGACTGAGGGAGAATAACGGTGCCCCTGGCCCCTCCCTTGGCTATGCTTCTCAAAATATCCCATTCCGCCTCGGCTCAGCCTGGGCCGGCTTGGTCTAGCCCGGTCCGGCCCAGTATGACCATGTCCTGCCCTGCCCAGCCAGGCCAACTGTGACCGGGTGCTGTCCAGCTTCACCGTGCGCTGTGGTGTAATTACACTAGTGCAACATTTGAATACTCTGCACATCAAGACGCTACTCCACCACTCAACTGCGTGAGAGTTGTCGTGTACCGTGATGATGAACACATGCTTAGCTGGATAATTTTAAGGGATCTTACTTCGAATCGCGCGCTGCGATTTGACCTTTCCGCTTCAAAATTTGGCTGCTGCAATTTCGGAATGCAAAGTAAGGTGGTTTACAGAGGATCTGCTTCGAAGCCCATTAGTTAAAACGCGTGCTTTCCATCGCGTACCACAGGCTGTTGCAGGGCGGTTGCAGGGCTATGTCGTGCATAGGTTTGCCATAAGTCGGACTTTGGCGGACTTTGTAGAGGGCGCTGACGTCCGTGGTGCCGAGACTTTAATGCGGCGTGGCCGCTAACCGTGTGGCGTGATGCTACGGAGCAGCCGGGACATCGGAAATCCTCACACAGATAATGAGCAAAATATTAGCGGTAGGTGCATAGAATGACGAGCAAGTCGATCATGTAGAATGTAATGGTGAGTATGATGATGTGTCTTGCAAGCCCATGTCGCTAGCCATTAGGGAAAATGCAGTGGCATGAGAAGTGATACTGTGCACACGTCAAATATAAGAGATAGGACGGCCGAAATATCGGGCTCCTTCCAGTATCGATAATGAGCAAACTGTTAGCGGCAGGTCCATATCACCAACGAGCCAATCACATAGAATGTAACGTCGAATATGATGATGCGCTCCATTGAGATGAAACAAATGCTTCGCATTGAAAGAGAGCCATTTATGATGAAATAAGCTCACTTATAGCTATTGGTGTAAATATATGTGGACCAGACTGCTCCAGACAACACAACGTTTTTGTTTAGTAAAGATGCTCATCAATACGGCCTTGTTTGATGACGTCAACGCATCACGCGAAACATCGATTGAGGGCCAATCGATCACCGTTATATTTGAAAATCGTGCTCACGACCGCCAATTATAAGCGACTTGGCGGCCATTTTTTGGGGGAGGGGCCTCATTGTCGCTTAGCTAATGGAATGACAGGATCTGAATGACGCTATTATGGCGTCGTAAGTGCCTACATGACGTTGAAATACTTTCCAGAAACACTCTGCGCGTCTTCAACGGCGCCTAGCTCAGGAACTGGAGTGGCTTAGGTCTCAAGAAGGGCAGTTCTGTGGAATGCATCGAATGATCTTCAGGATGGTTATGTCAGTTCGGAACCCAACACAAATGTGGAACGGTCTCTTAAATAGACTTATGCGACAAACCGTTAAAACGAAAACGGCAGAGAAATTGAAAGCCTTCTGCGAGAATTCTGAAGAGATGGGTGGCCGAGATATCAGACTGCATACCTACCGATAATGAAAAAATTGTTTGGCAAAGATGCATATAAACGATAAGACCGAATGCATGTAATTTAATGAAACCGTTAAAATGCAATCGGCATGGGAAGTGAATACGCCTTCACAAGGGCACGCGGGTGCTAGGAAAAGAGATGAGCCCCAACTTTCTTAAGATTTAGCCTTGACCCTCTGAGTATGGATTGAAAGAAGGGGCCAAAGTACCCCCCCCCCCTCCCCAATAGGAAAGCTTCCGCCGTCTCCGCGCCTAAGCGGGAGAAGGCTGAAGGCTGAAGGAGAAGGCTAGCATCCTACGCTGAGCGTTGATCGCACATTTATTTTCACGGGGTTAAGTAGCAAAGTGTTACGGGGAACTGTATTAAACAAGGAAAACCTATATTGTGTTACGAGTCACAAATGCCGTTACTGAAGGCTGAGGCCACAGCCAGCCATGAACTGGGTTTACACAGGCGCGCGTGCTGCTCATGAGACTTCGTACATATAAGAGTCTGTGCCCGCATCATCGCGACGCTTAAATGGTCGCGACCAGACAAACTATGCCCATAAGTGGAATAAATGTTGTTATTGAAGAGCACCGCCACTCGAATGAAACACACAGAGGTGCACCGTTTGTGTAACTCACATTGTTCCAGCTAAACGAAAAGTATCAAGGCTTTTTCTTTTACATAGTGATTTGCCCACGGGTTTTACTATCCATAATTATACCCGCATGCCACTTTGATACTTAGCATAGCAACACACATAAACGTCTCAAGAACGCGACACACGTGACTCGACACTCACGGTGATTAAGCAGACAGGTAGGGGCCGAGCATTGTCGGCCCCGCGCATTGGTACGGACCGAGCACGGCGGAATCTAGCTAAGCTCGGGCCGAGCATACCACATCTAGCGGGCATCTGGTGCATGTAGAGCAAAAGACAACAGACCTGTTGATCGCCACCCACTCGCAACACCGGCGGCAGCCAGGGGCGCAGCCAGAGCCTTGGCAAGGGGGGACACAGAGTTGACAAAGGGCCACCTGACAGTAATAGGGCCCCTCATAAATCTCCGGATACGGCCCATTTGTTAATGAAGGCATGCTTTTCTTATATATATATATATATATATATATATTATATATATATATTGAGCATACGCGCTGGCATATATTAGCCACAAAAAACCTCGACACCAGGCGTTGCAGTCCTTTTAAGCCGCGCGGCGTCGGCCCCGCGGCTAACACTAGGCCGTGGCCAACAGGTGGACGAAAATGAAAGAGCATTTGAAAGAAAAGCCTTTGAGCGTTTTTAGGCGCCAAAAAGCACAACCAGAGATATTCCGGGCGTATATTTCACCTGTGTGGTTTTTAGATTAAAGACAATGACGAATTGGTCTTTACAGCACCGTGATGGTGCTGGAATCTGGTGATATAATTGGAAGAGTAAAGGCAAAATCTCTATTTTCCGCGTCGCTGCTACTGTTAACACACGCTCGGGTGGGGGAGTCAAATTGACCCATCCCGAAGGTTTTCCCGGAACGCGCTCCGAACGGCGCGGCGTAGCCGCGCCAAATTTTGCATAGCTGTAAGCAATTGAAAAAAGGGTTGTTTGCTGTAATTTTTTAAAGATGTTCGTTGTAATGTCGCTGGCCTATGGCAGGCCAAAGTCAGGTCATGGTTTCAGCAAGACAATTTCTAGGAAACCGTTCAATCTGATGCAACAGCGGAGTGTTTGATGAAGCCATACATCTCTGAGATGCTTTCTTAGACAACACATAAAATGAATGAGCAAATTGCGTTGACCTAAGGCCAGATATAAAGGTCATACCAAGGTTAAAACCAACTTGTTTTATCACTCTAGGGCTTGCTGTATGGAATAGCTTCTGGTGCTCATTTCGAATTTGTTGACAGCAGGAACCGCATTATATATCTTCCATTGACTTGTTAGAGGTCAGAAAAGGTTAGTGACCCAAAATGACCCAGGTCGACATTCTGTTTTTAGGAGCATACTGCCTAGCGTAATCTTTGTCGCTTATTCAAATACAAAATTCAGGACAGTCTTGTACAATTTTGGTGACCATGACCTTCAAAAGGTCAAGCAAAGTCACTTACCTTTAATGAGCTTGTGACCTTTTGCATACAAACAGTTATACTGGTTCTGAGACCACTTTGGAGACCAACTTGGAATTTTACCCGGTTTAACCTCATTTGGCCTGAAATCCATGACCCAGGAACCTAGAACTATGACCTAAGTGAGTTCATATGCAGTTTAATACAGCCTGCGAATTTGGTGTCCCTAGCTCTCTTAGTTCCTGAGATCGCAGAGGGGGCCAAATTGACCCCTGCCCCCACCCGAGCGAAGGGTATCTAGCCGGCCACCTGAGCGCGTGTTAATCTGGACAATAGACGGTCACAAAGCTGTAAAAAATATTTATTCAGGATTACCTTTGAGATGTACAAATTGATTTTCAAAAACATCCAGGAGCGTTGTTTTACGATGGTCATTGGCCAGGTGCGGGCGCGCACGGCGCCTGCCCCTGGCGTTACCTGCATTGGCCAGCGCCGTTCAGTTTTATGAAAACTGCGACCCAAGCCATCGCTATCCTTGTTGCCATTGATTACGGGCGTGTCATTGGGGCTTTGTAACGCGCTCAGCTGCTGAAGCTATATGGCGTCGCTAGCCTCACCCTGGCGGGAGGGGCGGGCACGGCGGGGATTCGAGCTCCGTACCTGTGGCTTCCCAGGCGCACAGTGCTTAACGCAGGCGCGTTAGCCACTGCGCTACCGGCACCCAGCGAGCAGGCTCAAACTTTTTAATGTTATTGTTTCGCTAGTCGATTCTGCAAAGTAATGAACGTTCTCAGCGAAGCATGGGATGGCCTTGTGCGTTTTGAAGCTATTTCCACTCACTCCATACTGCCCTTATGAGAACCCATATTTTTAAGTGTTGTACAGCAGTGCTGTACTCCTGAGTATAACACCGCGTAACACATTGTTGTTCCCGGCCAAGGGCTGAAGGGCCATGCTGCCACACTGCGGTGGGTTTCCGACCGTCAGTCTGGCGGCGTGGAGCGGCATCGCTTGGCCGATCCATAGGACCTTAAAGGGATGCATCGCATCACGTTGGTCTGCTTGCAGACGTGGAAGGCCTTCTGACCCGCGTAGTTGACCCTGGATCGATGCATGAACTGCCATTAAGCCAACAACATCCCTGCTCGCCGCAGGTGGTCAAATAATTGGCACGTAGACTCCAGCTGGGCCTCACGGGGCCAATACCGGAACAAGGTTGTTAGGCCCACTTTTTGGGTCTGGGGGCCCTGACTGGCACAGGAGTTGTCTGTTGCCTCAATGTGAGAAAACATCATAAGTTCTGATGTCTCCTTAAACTGTCAGATAGTCCCGACCAAGGGAGAGAGAGAGAGAGAGAGAGAGAGAGAGAGAGAGAGAGAGAGAGAGAGAGAGAAGAGAGAGAGAGAGAGAGAGAGAGAGAGAGGGAGAGAGAGAAGAGAGAGAGGGAGGGAGAGAGAAGAGAGAGAGAGAGGAGAGAGAGAGAGAGAGAGAGAGAGAGAGAGCAGAAGAGAGAGAGAGGATAGAGAGAGAGAGAGAGAGGAGAGAAGAGAGAGAGAGAGAGGAGAGAGAGAGAGAGAGAGAGAAGAGAAGAGAGAGAGAGAGAGAAAGAGAGAGAGAACGATGAGAGAGAGAGAGAGAGAGAGAGAGAGAGAGAGAGACGGTTTATTGAGAAAAGCATGACTTAATTATCAACTCATAGAGGACATGTGCACAATAAAAACACGAAACAGGATGCTACTTAGTTGACCATATATTTGTGTTTATAAAAGTGGTTATATGGGGAAGACTTGATTTGCGTAGTCGCGTACCACAGCAAAAGGTTTCGAGTGTGCTTGCGTTCCTGGTATTTCTGCCGGAGATCGCCACTCGCTGCTTGGGAAGCATATCTCTATGCATGGGAGACGCTTGCATTTGTTTTCCTAGCCTTGGGCATAACTTTCTCTCCTGTCAGCAAGGGCTTCCATGTTCAAGCGTTGCAAGATGTGCGAGTACTTTTCCGAATGGCCGAAGATGATTTTCAAGGCTCTCTTCCGCACTTTCTCAAGGTGTTGCGCCTACTTGGCAGTGAGTCCCGCATGAAAACCGGTACACAATATTCTAGCAATGGCCGGATGTAAGTAACACACACACAAACAAGCTGTTCCTGTGGTGGATGGTACTTCTTCATTATGTAGAGCATGTATAGAGCTTTCGATGCTTTGGTTACAATCTCATCCACATATGCTTGCCATGACATGCCATTTGATATTGTTACACCTAAAAGCTTAGTTTTGATGACAGTTGGCAGGCTTTTTCCTTGAATCATGGTGTCGGGTAGTGCCAATGTTTGTTTTTTTTGGCTGTGAAAAAATGCATGACTTGACACTTGTCATTGTTCAACATCATCTTGTTTTCTGTTGCCCAATTACTTATCTTGTCAGTGTGCTCTTGCAACTGGCAGTGCCGATCTACTTGGTCAGTTCGACACGCCTGGTATATGGTAAGGTCATCTACATAATTCAGTCGGTTGTCAATATCACCAGCGGCACCGTTAATCGTAGCCGGGAAAGCAACCGGTGCGTTGTGGAGTACCGCATGTTATGGTTCTCCAACGACTCATGGTTCCATCTGGCATCTTGACCCGCTGCTGTTGGTCCTGCAAGATTGAACACAGCCACTTTGCATGCACGGAGCGAAGTCCCACTGCAAGCATGTTCTGGATAACTGTTGTGTGATCAACGAGGTCAAATCCCTTCTTAAAATCGTACATAACCATAGAAAATAAGTTGTCTGTTTCGTCTAACTCCGTCAGCATACCATGCAACAACCTAATTAAATAGTGTGACGTTGAGGCACCTTTCATATTTCCGTATTGGCATTTATCTATGCACGGTTTTATATCCGCCAGAATTTGCGGAACACTAATCTTTTTTCCAAGACCTTGGTAAAAGTCGGTGTAAGGCTTAGCGGTTGAAGATCTCCTGGCAAGTTGGACGATGTTGTCTTTGGCACAGGGGTGATTGTTGCTCTCTTCCACACCGATGGCACGCACCCTTCATGCAATGGCCGGTGATGACTTCATGCAATGACCAACGCAAGCGACCCTATGCCATTCGGGCTTCCGTCTCCGTCTCTGTGGAGCAAATCTTCCACTGATCGATTCGTGGCCCCTTGTTGATGCGGAATGCCCCGTTAGGCACTGCGGGCCCCTGAACGACACGGGAGCCCGACCAGTGAAAATCGCGGGCCCGACCTCGTTCCTGCTTGGAAAATGGACCCCAAAGCTCAGGCTAACACGAAGCCGACTGTTCGTTGCTCGCGATCTGTGACAGAAATAGAGGAAGTTCTGTCTTAGGGATCCCTGCCGGTGCAAGACATCATCCTAATGACATTTCAGATCACTGCCCTATGGGTGGGTATCCTTAATGTGACATAAAGCCAGCCCATCGGGCCCTTCAGCTATCACATTGAACCCTTGATCTTTCGTTTCGAGAGATCATTCGGCTCTTCTTCCGATCCCCTCAACTACCTCTCCGACTCGGGGCCACTCGTCGCCACAGAACCCCTGTTAGGCACTGTGACCTCTAACCGACATGAGAGCCCCTCATCGTGTTACGG
>NW_023596545.1:7352083-7390086 GCF_011947565.3 Pollicipes pollicipes
ACGCAGCACAACCAGCCTGGCACGCGACCCCGGGGAGCATAATCTAGCGGCCATATCTGGCACTAGCACGGCTTGGCGATTTTCGACCGTACGACGCGCGTGCCGTCGTCCAGTGCACGCTCACAGACGCCGTGCGGGACGCGTTCTGCCGCTCGCCAACACTGAGCACCTATTGATAGTGACGGTGTGCTGTCATGTGGTCTGTGTTCGCCAGTCGGGTGACGTGACGAACAGTGCACTGGCGTCTCTGCGCCGGCGACCGCTGCATGGGCGCAAACTGTCGGCGACCTCCGGTCACGCGCCAGTGTGCCGACGCAACCGCCACGCTTCTCGACCAAAGGAGATTGCGCGCACGACTTAAGTGGCAACAAGATGCTCTGCAATGTCATCTTAGCTGGTGCTAATGCGCGGCGGGGAGAGTACTGCTCGCCGTCGTCGCTAATCGGTGGTGGACCCGGCACACGGGGCCAGGCGCGTGTATATTAGTTTTTCATTTGATCTGTGCATTAGTGTAATCACCGCATCACGAGATGTCCTCCCCCCCCCCCCTTAAGGTTGTTTGCCCACGGTGTGGGTGCAGTTGATGCTTTTTTGTTCCGTGTATTGGTGCAATCGAATGGCAATGGCCACGAGATGCTGTCCCATTGCCTGAATTATCAGCTACTGATTCTCCTCTAATCCGTGTGTTGGTGTATTGACGTGACAATGATCAACAGATGCCCCCCCCCCCCCTTCTTTTTCTGCTAGCGCGCGTGTGCACGGGCTGTACCGTTTATTATTGATCTGTGCATTAGTTTTAGTTAGGTTAGGTTAGGTTAGGTTAGGTTAGGTTAGGTTATGTTATGTTATGTTGGTTGGGTTAGGTTATGTTAGGTTAGGTTGGTTAGGTTAGGTTATGTTGGTTTGGTTAGTTTAGGTTAGGTTAGGTTAGGTTAGGTTAGGTTAGGTTAGGTTAGGTTAGGTTAGGTTAGGTTAGGTTAGGTTAGGTCAGGTCAGGTCAGGTCAGGTCAGGTCAGGTCAGGTCAGGTCAGGTCAGGTCAGGTCAAGTTAGGTTAGGTTAGGTTAGGTTAGGTTAGGTTAGGTTATGCTAACGTTATTGATTTGGTAGCCTATATTGTTCACCAACTGCCTCTGAGAGCATCTCCGGGGCCGAGTACCATCATCCGCTGACCCAGAAATGTTTTGGTCTGGCCTGACGACGCTATACTAATTTCAATTGAAACTTCAGTTCACAAGCGTCAACACGCGAGATATGGAACTGGATTTTCTACACGATTGCCGCTGATGGTGTCAATTGGTATATTATCAAAAGTACCTAGTAACTGCACTCTACCGGACCAATCCGCAGCGCGGAGCTCATCAAAACGCGACGAGTACACGAAAGATCATGAATGCGCACGCCTTCCGTTCTCGTACACACGGAACGTTACAAATACGCGACGGTTTGCCGAAGCCACCCCAATACTACAGGATAACTGCGTGGCATTATGTGCTCTATATAAATGTAGATAGCAATAAAATGATCTTCGGAAAAATGCATAACGCGTCTTCTTGCTGGAAATGGGCATTCCAGTGTCCCAGTCATATGGGCATATACCTTTTGCCGTTTTTGAGGGTTGGGCCTTGCGCTTAATCTTATGAAAATGGGATTTCTTGGTACAGATTTCTTACAGACATATCTTTGTCACACGACCATACATAAATACGCTGCAAAATAAATAAACGCGTGCCAAAGGAAAATTCATGTCAGCTGGCAACACACAAATTGCCAGTAGCACTCGTAGCAACTACATCCTCCTTATACAGTGTACCAGAGTTCTAGCTCGGCCGCCACCGCCCACAGTCCACTACTGGGCGGTCACATCCACCAATCAGTGCTTTCATCGCGGATCAACCAATGGTGACGCAGAACATGCATATGACCGCGAACGGTTCGGCAAGAGCCTGCCGACCACTGCCCATCGACCCATCCCTGCGACGAACTTCACATCACATCGCTATGGTGATCGCCGCCTACGCCGTCAACTGGCTCACGCCGCGTCTGACATCACCCGGCCGACCAATCACAGCCCCCGACCACCGCGGGAGTCCCGCATGCACGACCTTGACGGAATGCCACTTTCTGGTTCACGGGCAGAGGACCGCCCATGCGCTGATGTTCCACGGCCGGCCGATATCTAAGAACGCCCGTTTCAGTCGGACGGAAAGTCCTCGAGACTGGGCTCTTTGGTGAAGCACATGATTTGCAGCTTCATATTGGCGCGGAACTTCTTCAAAAGTTCCTCCACCAGCCTGAGGACAAAACAGGGCGGTGTTAACACGTTTACATTCAAGAGGTTAAACGTGTTTAACTATGCTACGAATCACTGACGTTTTGTTGAAGAGCCTTCAAAGGCGTCGCCGCATTACACATGATAAGATGATAGGCTCTCTATATTCCCTGCCGGTCTGGTGGTCCAGGGACAGCAGTGTGACCTGATTAGATAACAACTGGACACCATTAGGGGGCAGCGAACAACACCAGCCGGTGCTCAATCGCCGGGAATCGCCGGGTGGCGTCACCAGCAGCGGCACCCCTCGGCAGGGGCGCGCCACTGATTTTGAATTGGGGGCAGGATTCCTCATGGGGCCCCTGGACAAAATGCGGTCCCCTGCAGGGAGGCCTACTGGACAGCATCGTATTCAAGTTGGAGGGGCACCGAGGGTATGTGCCCACTTATCAAATTGTTAAATGTGTCAGATCCAAGCAATATCCAAAATAGATGCCTTCTGATTATTCTGCATAGGGTCTCGCTTTCCTAAACAAGACCTCCTGTTCCCGAAAAGAACGTCCTGATGCACAGAGGGGCCTCCTCATCCAGAGCTTGATGCTTCCGATTTACGAAGGGGCCTCCAAATCTGCCCAGGGGGCCTTGATATCCCAAAACAGGTCATCCCGATCCGGACCGCGACCATCTCATCTATGAACAGGCCTCCTGCTCCAGAAATTGGACCTCCTAAATAGAGCTTGCCTCCTTACCCAGAACAGGGGTCTCCTTGTTCCTAACGGAAGGGCCTCCCGGCCAGGTAGCGGGCCTTCTGAACATAGCATGGGGTCCACTGATCTATAACGTGGGTATCTTATGCCTGAAGGTGGCCTCATGATCTAGAAAACGGACTCTTGATGTAGAGGTGTATTCTGAGTCTGATTCATTTCTCGCTAGCTGAGCTATGGGGCCTCCTTGATCCAAATCATGGCAATCTATGGGTGGCTGGAATACCTAAACATTGGGAAAAGGGGAACTGCCAAAAATTTGAGGGGGCGAAAATACTCTTGCCCCCTGTTTTGCCTGCTAGCCAGAGGCGGGGCAACTGCCTCCCTTGCCCCCACTCCTGCTACAACCGCCCCTGCCCCTCAGGGAACGGGGCTGGGGTCCGCGCGGCTCCGATGTTGTCGCTTCCCGGTGCCATCCCTGACCGCGCCGGCGTAAGGGGACCGCTGGCTGCCGGCCCGGCGGCCCTCCAGACGCGCGCTCACCGCTTGTCGCCGGCCGGGTCCTGATGGTTGGGAAGCGACTCCGAGGCCTCAACGAACGATAGCCTGTGGAGGAGAGCGGCACCGAGCGTCACAACCGTGAGCGTCACACCACAAACGCACGCACGTCACTACTCTCAGTTACCAGCCGTCTTTGTCATCCCGAAAACAGTCGTTGAAACTAAGAGCACAAAAGCGATGACGAAAGTCCCGCATTCTAGACCCTGAAAATGCTTCCCACAGCCGGTAAGCGAACGGGTTGGCTGCCTGCACCTTGTCACGTTGAGTTCCGGATCGAGCGTTCTTCGTTTGATTCTCAACTACCCATCTTTACCCAGTGTTAAAGGACCCACCACCATGAGATATTAATGACATGGGAGGCTGTGACAGTAACTTAACACGCTTCCATGCACCCACAGGCGACCAAGAAACAATCACTGATATCCTTACAGACGGGCAAACCCGAGAGTACAAGATCTCCGCTGGCCGACCGCGGCCGGCCGCGACGGCGGGTGGGAGTCCCGCTCAGGCGCAGCGCAGTGTATCCGCACGGACCAGGAGTGAAACAGCCGCTCGTCGAAGCCCCATGTACTGCACCAAACTGACCTGACCCGACCCCACTGGGCTGACTGACCTGGCCGCCTCGGTGACGTACAGCTGGAGCGTCTCCTGCAGGGCGGCCAGGTCAAGACGGGCCTGCTGTCCGCCGGCCGGCGTCATCCGCACCACTGACGTCATCAGGCGGCTCAGCTCTTCCGCCACGCCCTCCACCAGGTTGCAGAGCACGCGGCGCACCAGCAGCGGCGACACGGAGTACACCTGGTGAGGGCGAGCGTCAGGCTCTGTAAGGGGGGCCACACGAGCCGGCTGCCGGCTGGGGCGCGGAACGCGACAGGTCGGGACTGAAATGTCGCCACAACACAGTACGCTTCCCTCACATTCAGTCTGCTTACGCTGTATCGAACACCAGCGGCTTGGATGCCATGCGTAAAACACGTTGCCGTGGAGAGTGCTCCAATATGTTTGTGGCTATGCATACACGTGGCTGTTGTTCATTGGGTTTTGGGACGTGCCGACAAAGTCACGTTGCAAGCATGACAAGCTCACGTGCATGTCCGGCATCGGCGGCACCATCACGCCCTTTCGCCGACGCCGGGACGGCTCCCGTACCTCGTGGTGGACGCCGATGCAGTTCATGATAACTCCTTGACATAGCCGCGGACGTCCGTGGGCGGCCTCAGCACGTGGGACCAGTCGAACCGGCCTGGTACATGCTCATCTCCACTATGCCTGCCGACACGCGGTGGTCGCGGTTACCGGGCGGCGAAGCGGCGTGAGCGGCCGCCGGACGGCGAGACTCTCGTCGACAGCGGAAGCGCACGCGCGCGACCCGAAACCCGACGGTGGCCGCCGACAGTGCTCAGGCACCCGAGCGTCACTGGTGTCCTGGCTAGCAGCCGCGCGGGTGGTCAGGCCGCCACCGCCCCCTCCGAGTGCCCAGTTTGGTTGCTCCTCGTCAAGCCATGCCGCTCAACTAGTGTATAAAGGTAGCCACGGAGGTCACGCTCACTGCGGTGCGGTATTTTAACGAACGACTTTGCTCATACACCCACCACCCACCGCACCAAGAGGCGGCGCCTGACCGGGTCGCCCCGCCAGGCCGGGCGCCCTTCGGCGTGTCCGTACCGAGGATGGGGTCAGCCTTCTCTCCATGTACGCCTCGAACAGCTTCTGCTCGAGGTCGGAGAGCACGTCCGTCACCTTCTGCAGCCTTGTTGCACCTCGGCCGCCGGGAACCTGGCCGATGCCGGACGGTGGTGGCGGTCAACCACGGGCGCTCCAGCGGCACCGGTCATCAGCCGTCACAACGGCCGACAGCGCTTAGCAGGGATCTCAGCGACGAGCGTCGCAGCGACGCGACCCAGCAACAACAGCAAAGTATCGGCTGACGGGCACGCTTTCGGTAGGCAGCTGTGAAGCCCGGACGTCACGGAAGTTAAGAATAGGTCAGCAACTGCACCCAAAGGTCGCAGAGCCTGATGAGCGTGAAAGGATTGTGACATTAAGTCACTGGCCTGGACCCACCGCCTACGGACAGTGGGGGTGGATAACCTGAAATCGGTACTAATCAATACATGCAACCTGAATTTTTGAATGACTGAATTTCTAGGATCAGAGCTCACGCTCAGTAGCGTTTGTTGTGTGAGCCCTGCCCTTCCCATCCAATCGCGCAATTCGACGTCAACGGCAGAACTTCGTCGTGAAAGTTGAGCGTGCCACAACGCTCGGCGCGGTCTGTCCTGCCATCTGATGTTATCTTATGTCAAGCGCGACCGCTGCCACCGGTCGCAGGCCATACTGTCCAGAACAAATAGCGAGCGCATGAAGCACTCGAACTCACCCCGCCACGGGGGTTGGATCGGAAGCAGGCGCTCTAACCAACTGAGCCATCGTGACAGACATCCAACACTTACATAACTTTCTTCAAACCAAAGACATCCCACTGACCAAGAACCATCTCGAGTGAGCCAGAGCCAGCGGTGCCGGCGCCGCACACCACGCCTCTCCTCCCTAACCCGCCTCACCCGTGCGAGGTGAACACGTCGGCCAGCTGGGGGGCGCGGCTGACACGCAGCACGTGGCAGTTGGAGAGCACCACCAGCAGCCGGTACTCAACGCTCGGCGCCTCGGCCACGGCCGGCGCGCCATCCTCGGAGCCCGAGCCCTCCTCGGACTCGGCGTCCTCGAAGGCCAGACGCTCCAGCACCTGGCGGCGATGACGGAGTTACAAGTGCGTCTGCCTCCGGACAGGGCGACGCTGCAGTCAGCTAGCGCCTTCCACGCAGCCCGATGCGATGAGGCACGACCAGCAGTGTCATCATAGAGGCGAAAACCTCCATCACCATCTCCACTGCGAAGACATGAGTCTTTCTTTCCGACGGCAAAACGGCTCGACCCAAACCGCCGGCTCGCTAAGCCCCCAGTGAGACGCCGATGGCGACGATTGGAGCGTTAGGGCGCGCCGACGTCAGAGGCTTCGCGCCAGGCCGACAGAAACTGTCCGCTCGGCTGTCTCACTTCTGTCCAGCCGTGGCCGGAGCAGAGGAGCAGAGGAGCAGAGGAGCAGAGGAGCGGCACGCCCACGTCAGAGGCCGCTTCACGCCAAGCCGACAGTAAACTGTCGCTCGTCTGTCCCACTGCTGTCCAGCCGTGGCCGGCAGCAGACGAGCAGAGGAGCAGAGGAGCAGAAGAGTGGAGCGACGCGCCCACCTGCGCGAAGGTCGCCACCAGGTTGTAGACGAGCACCACCACGTCCTTGCGGACCGTCTCGTTCTGCATGAGGGGCGTCTCCTGCGGCCCGGCCGTCAGCACCTGCTCCTCGGCCTGGACCACCACATCCGTCACCGAAGTCATGAACTGGGTCAGCTGGAACGCAGCGGTGGCCGGTCAGGTGTTCAATAGCGCGTCCCCCCGCCCCTCCCCCCAAACCAACCCCAGCGATTTTTTAGCTGAAAGGCCAAACGAAAAGGTAGCCACGATCGTCATTATAGTTTACGCCATGTGTATCACTGAATACATGGCGAGGACATTCCGTGGCGACTGTACACGGTGAGCCGTTACCAGCCGGGTGCAGCCGTATCCGCTGGCGTCCAGGGAGGGCTCCAGCGTCCAGGCGACGTCGCGCCGGGCAGCTGACGCACGGCCTCCATCGTGCGCCGGAACATGGTCATCAGGCAGTGCTTCCTGGAGCGGAGGCGGCCGGTCACAGGCGGCTACGCGGAGCGTGGGGTGGCGCCGGCTGCCCTCGAGCTCGCGAGCAGACCAGCGGACGCACTACAGAGCGACTGAGTGCTGGGAATTGTCACTCGCCGTCATTGTTCGGATGAACGTCACCTAATCGTGATCAGAGCACTCGAATACTCAGTTACATTTCATGTGCCTCAGCTATCTACTGAGGGCGCAGCAGGCAGTACTGACTCAACACACGCGAATAAGCACGCCGCTTCGGCCCCGTACAGCGCGCCCCTCCACTGACCTGAGGTCGAACACGAGCTGGCTGACCTCGTCGAGCGCCTCGGGCGCCACGCCGAGCAGCTGCAGACTGCCGTAGGTGGCGGTGACCTCCCGCAGGCAGGCCTGCCAGCCAGACGGGCTCGCGGAGAGTGTCGCTCCAAGCAAGCTTCCGGCGAGTCGGCCGTGTGGGGCAGCAGCGCGCCCGCGCACCAGGGCGCACCACACCTCCACCACGCTGCTCACCAGCCGCTGTCGGCACCACGGCCCGTCTCAGGCGGACAGGACACCGGGCGGCCGGCACCACAGGCCCACCGCAGCACGCCGGGCACAGGCAGCACGGCGCTGGCAGGGGTACGGCTCCACCCCAGGGCGCCGCCACACTGCCGAGCCGGGCCAGAGCCGCTCACGGCAGGACAATGGGCGACGCCACCTCTCGTTCGGTCGCACAGGACATACCACAGCTCACGCGGGACACGGGACCGGCTGGCTGTGCTACAACACCATGCTGTTTGAGCAGGAAACACCACCCGGACAAATCACAATGTCAGTATTTCAGGAAAAGAACACAATCAACCGGGCTGTGCTGGTAAAGAACATCATGACATTAATTATTGCACGTTTAAGTGCACATTGCCCTGTGGACACAACAGGTCTTCCGGCAGTAGCAAGTGCATAGGGTCCCATCGGGTATATCGGGGTCCCATAGGGTACATCAGGGTCCCATAGAGTACATAAAAGTCCCATTAATTGCACAAGGGGTCCCATAGGGTACATAGGGGTCACCATAGCGCATACAGGGGTTCCATAGAGTACATGGATATCTTACAAGATACATAGAGGCATCATAGGGTACCATAGTCCATAGTAGTCCCATAGAGTGCATAGGGGTCCCATACGGTGCATAGGGATCCCACAGCGCACGTTTTGGTTCCGTAGGGTAAATAGGGGGTCGTGCGTACACAGGAGTCCCTGTGCGCGTGAACATGGCCTCCAAGCACCAATCCCAAGTCGCTTATGCTGCAGCGCAATCGCTACAGTGTTCGAAGGGTGGCAGCCCGCAGCGACCGGCGCAACTGCGAGAGCAGCACAGGCGACCCACCCACCTTGAGTCTGGCTTGCGGGCCGACTCGGGTGTGCTGTACAGCTCGCCTTGGAAGTAGCACTGTCCCAGTTTGAAGAGTCCCGGGAATTTGCCAGTCATCCGGTCAGCCTACGTCCTCAATGAACAGCACGATAGGCGGCGCCGTCGTCTGCCGGGAGTGGCGGCCGAACGTTCAGGCGCCCACCCACCGAGCACAACCGCCGCACGAGGCAGGTACCGACCACATCCCCAGGCGCGGCAGGGCGTGCGAAAAGCCATACGCATGGGGAACGCACCTAGCTGAGTCAACTTGGATGACACAGAGGCAGCACCGCGGTGTATACAGACGCATTGAATACGCTTCTATTTCACGAGACACATTATATGATTAATAAACACCACATTGAGGAGCATGTGGCATGCCAAACTTCGGATGATGAAACGCACACCTTCGGTGGCTGTACGCAACCCCCGGCTGTGCCTTTCTTGCTTGCACCCGGTCAAAACAAACATCAATAGGACCCCAGTTCACCACGCCCCTAGACCAGCCCTGTGACGGGCCAAACCGTCGCGTGCCGTCCGGCACCGTTACCTGGGCGTCGACGGCGGCGCGCCAGAACCGGCGCCGGCTGTCGCCGCACCGCCACCAGCCGCCAGGGGAGGCGTACTGCTCGCGACACGAGGTGAGCACGGCGCGGATGAGGCGGGCCTTCCGAGAGGATACACTCCCAGCCGACGTCTCCGGGTGTGTCCAGGCTGACCAGGTACCTGGCGAGGCATCCGGGACAGGGGTCAGGCAGGGCGGTAGGGCGCACACACCCCGGCACGACAGGACCAACGGGCACGGCCGCCTCCGGTTGGATAGAGGGGGGGGGGGGGGGGGCAGCGAGGGCGCACACAGACCCAGCACAGGCAGGGCTGACGGGGCTGACGAACAGGTGGCAGTAGCTGTTGAGCAGGATGGCAGTGGCCATTGAGCAGGTGGCAGTGGCTGTTGAACAGTGTGAGTGGTGTTGAACAGGTGGCAGTGGCTGTTGAATGGGTGGCAGTGGCTGTTGAATGGGTTGGCAGTGGCTGTTGAACAGGTGGCAGTGGCTGTTGAACATGTGGCAGTGGCTGTTGAACAGGTGACAGTGGCTGTTGAGCAGGTGACAGTGGCTGTTTGAACAGGTGACCATGGCTGTTGAATGGGTGGCAGTGGCCGCCCCAACTTACCGGATGATCTGCTTCTGCTCCTCAAAAGAGCCATTGACTTCCTTGAGCTTCGTCTTCAAGATGTCCCGGAGGTTGGCTATCTTCGTCTCAACGACAGCCATCACCTGCTTGAAGACCTAGAGCGGAGTGCAACCGAGTTAGCTCAAGCTGGCCAAACAATTTCCACGAGGAGATGGAAGGTAGATGCCAAAACCTTGTAAAGCGAGAACCTGACACCCACTCCCCTTACATGCCACTGGTCTCCGCACTGGACTTGAAAAGACTCCAGCCAATCTCTCCCTAACTCATCTGACTTCCAGCATCTCGTATTCCCTACCAGCAGATCACACCCCGCAACCTCAGAGAGCTACCACCTCAAACGTAATGCGTTTTCTCCATGACATAAACAGACCAGCCGCACCTGAACTTCCGTATCCGCGAATAGGCCGCGCGCTTGGCGTAGTCGTTGATGATGACGTCGAACTCGCGTCGGCGCATGTTGCGCTCGATGCTGACGGGGAGGTAGAAGAGGAAGCGGTAGCGCTGCAGCACGGCCAGTGCCGAGCGCGTCGAGTCGGCCCGGTCCTTGCGCCGCAGCACGTCCTGGAACAGCTTGTCCGCCTCGTCCTTGCTCGCTGCGAGGCGGACGGAGGTGCGTGTAAGCTGTCAGGGCGGTGGCCGGAGGTGGGGTGTGAGCTGTCAGGGCGGTGGACGGAGGTGGGTGCGAGTTGTCAGGTGGTGGAGGGAGGTGGGGTGTGGGCCGTCAGGCGGCGGACGGAGGAGGGGTGTGAGCTGTCAGGCGGTGTGGACGGAGGTGGAGTGTGGCTGTCAGATGGGTCAGGTCACTACCGCGGCCGACTCGGGCGAGTGGCGGACAAGTTGGCCGAACCTCCAACAACGCGATAACGGTCAGCGAATGTCGTCAACACAGGCAGACAAATCCCATTTACGAAAGTATCTCACTTACAGCCTGGCAACACTTATCTTTGGTCAGGTTTCCAAGGAAAACATCCGCCAACATCTCTAGTCGTGCCGCGGGCACACCAAGACGGCCCAACAACAGACCCCAGCAGTCAGACCATCACAGCCGGGAAGCGGACTGCAGCGGACCGTCCGCAGGCCGGCAAAGGACGGCCACGGGCGGCCGTACCGTTAATGGCCTGGTCCATGGTGACCATGGGGTCGTGGTCGGACGTGTGCCGCTTAAAACAGCTCTCGCATCTCCGACAGGGCGTCCAGCTGGTCGATCACCAGGCCGGCGTAGTCCTGCAACGGCGCGTCACGTGATGCCCCGTCCCGACGAACGCCTGCGCACGCACTCCACCCGACAGGCATCATTGAGCATCGTCTGCACATGTGCTTACCGCACACGCATGAGAGAAGTGAGACGTCCTGATCAGCGTAGAGTCAACCGCGACTACAGTGATACAGCCAATCGGAAAATGGACCGCAAGAACAACTCGCCAGTGGAAACGCGACAATAGAGGAACATGTGACTCCCGGACCACGTTCTGAAATACCACAATTGTGCAATAGCATGGTTCCACTGGAGAGCATTACATCCGTACAACTGAAGTAGACCGGCCATCCAGGCAGCCCTTGCGGTTCCACCGCGTCCTCACACTGCCCCAGCGCCTCCCTATTGCCCACACGGCGCCCGGAACCCCCTTCCGCAACACAGCGGCCAGAGCACGGGCAGGCGACCCGAGCACGGTCGGCACGCCAGGCACTCTGACCTTGAGGAAGCTGAGCTGACCCTCCTTCTCGGCGTTGACCTTGCGCCGCAGGAAGCTCAGCCCGGCGCGCAGGTCATCGTAGCCGCTTCTGGTGGTGGTTCTCCAACAAGAACCAGGCCGGGTGGAACGACTCGGAGAAGAGGCTGCCGGAGCGGCTCGGGAACAGCGTCTCCAGCTCGTCCTCCGGGTACTTGACCCTGCGCCAGGGCGGGGTCACGTCAGGTCACGCCACGCCGAGGCCCCAGTGCAGCAATTAACCAACAGGAGCGCGGCGTCGGGCAGGGTTTGGCAGCAGAAGCACAGGCAGAGCGTCTCCAGAACATGCTTCGGGTCCCCGAATAGGCGGCAGGACGGAGGCGTCAGCCCGCGTGAGCTCGGGTCACAAGGTCACGATTTACCAACGCTAGGTCAGGCACTTCCAGGTCAACATTACTTCACCTATATTTTTCGCTATGGTAGCAGGACAGCAAGATAAATTCGGGTCAGCGTCACGACCCAGAGACCCAAGAACGAAGTCCTTGCAATGACCACCACTGCCTCCCTTGGATACATAGGGAAATCCGCAACACAACCGCCTCACACACCTAGCAGACAGACATCCTGCTCGAAGCACCTGGCCGCGGGTGCACTCACTCGTATCCCTCCATTGAGATGCCGAGGACGTCTTCCTGACCGAGGTTGTGCGTGGAGACGAGCTCCTGCAGGATCTCCTCGCGTTCTGAGTCGAAGTCTTTCAGCCACACGGCCGACTCCTTCAGGTGTCCCACCACCTGGTCCACGCCTGAGGCACGGGGGTGTACTCTAGCTCGCTGGGATAGCGGAGGGGATCAGTGTCCCACTGCCTTGTCCACGCCGGAGCACGGAGGATGTCTTCACATCTCCGGTATGGTGGGTGATAGGGTCAGCACCACACCACCTTCCCCACATCTGATGAGCATGGTGGAATAAGACCGTCGTCCCTGGAGCTCAACAACGATATCCCTTGGGCTATTAAGACCGTCGCGTACGAGCCGACTATGAGACGCAGGCGAGCGAATGACCAGACTCTGAGGTCTACAGTTGAACTGGGTGTGACCAAATTAAAACAGACATCCGCATGCCGAGGTCCACTACTAGCCGAAACGTTCAGTACCTGCCAGCTTTCGTGTAGATCAGCCTGACTACTGCAGAAACAACCACCGACTGGGTTGGGACAAACCTCGGAGTTCGCAGTGTCTGGGCCGATGGCGGGCATCCCGGTGGTGACACCGGCCTTTAAACTTGACACTGCGCGGGCCAGCGCGACGCACGCCGCGGACACGGCAGCCTTGGGGTGGAAGGCACGCTGATGGACCGGATGAGGAAGGAGGCGGCAGGCAACCCATTGGGAGGAGGGAAGGAAAGCTGATGGTATGCCTGTCAGTTCCTGCATCATCCATGCAACGAGTCGACATCAACATTGAACCAGTCGTTTGATCAACAATGAGAGGATTCATACTGGACCACCATACCACGAAGTTTCCAGGTCACAAGATGAGCAGCACTGACCTTTGAACTTCACAGTGCACGAGCCGGTGCCACCCGAGCGGGTTGTGATGATGACGTCACAGAAGCCCCGTGACGTACCCGACAGGATGACGATCTTGTTGGCACTGTGCCAATCAGCCGTCAGGGAGCAGTCCCATTCTCCGATCAGCACACCTATGACAGTAAAGAGTCAGTCCGTCTCAGGGTACCGACCCCAATGTGCGGAGCACGCCCATCCCAGCAAAGGACTGCCTCCACACTGGTAGCACGGTCTGGTAAAGTGTTTGTTTTGGGTTTCCCCCACCAGTGACAGGTTGGATTCGAGTTGCTTTGAACACTCAATGTTTTGCCCTGACTGGGATGGTCTGGAGCCAGTGATAGTGGCCACGCTAATGATCAGGTAACACCATAGGTGGGAATGGACTGCCATGCTTTGCAGCATGTAACATTTTCCCACAAAAGTTTGCCAGTGGATGAAATTTCATGATCAGATGGTGGGATCAGGACTCAAACAACAAAACCTTCTTAGCATGGGCTCTCATCCCAGATGTTCTGTGATGTGCAATGGTGGTCCATCTTGCCAGCCCACTCCTACACTTCTGGACAATGCATGTTCATCCAACCAAAAGACTTCAAATAAATCATGAGAATTAGCAGAGCAGGCTCCATGAATGGCTCCTCATTGGCTTTCTGCACCATACCTAAAACATTTAAGTCATTGGTGATGTCTTGGCCCCTAAATGCACAACTGTTCCAAGGGGCTCCCACCTGGCCAAGCCAGAGAGCCATTTATCCAAGAAACATGCTGCTAGCTACCCCCAAGCATTTTGACAAATTAACACCAGCATACTATGGCTCATGTACAGGATTTAATCCAAACCCTGGTGCACCCTATGCAGATTCTCTGTATGGGTGGCCAAGCCACAGCACCCAGCCATCCTGAACCCCTCCCCCCCCCCCAACCCTGCATCAAAACAGAGTCCATGCATGACTATTCCATGCTACAGCACAGAGTATGTGTGGCTGTAGCTGACCAAATAAAGGGAAAGCTTGTGCAGCTAGTCCACCACAAGTACTCTGCATTTGGAGACACAATGCATACACTGCGCCTCTGATCACAAGCTGTCCTTGCAGGACAATGATGGCATCCTGGGACACAACAAGGGAAATGTTGCTGAACCAGCAACAGTTTAGTGCAGGTGGTCATTTGCCTCACTTGCCCACAATGTCCACATGGTTTGGCTTGGTCACTTTGGGTATTTGATCATGGCATGCCAATAGGTGACAAGCATAACAAAGGAGGCTGCTCTCCCTATGAAGCAGATCAGCCAGGACTGCACCAAACTCACCACACTGTGATCAGCTCAAAGCATCTACTTATCCTTATACACATGGAAATGTGATTCAATGAGGACATGCTGCAAAAGAGGCAGAGATTCATCTTGCTTAGTCTTATGCCAACACTTACACACTAAGTCCTGCTGACTTGTGCCAAGATTTTCTCCACGAACTGTGACCTTTGTGCCTGGAGGTCCCTCTTTGGGTGACAGCCCTGTCACCACAGGAGGTGGCCCCATCCTCAGCTGAAATCAACAGATCACAATGCTGCTTGCTGAAATAATAAGCACACCAGCCACCAGTAAACATCAGTTATTCACCTTCTGTTCTTTCTCGATGGAGGACTTCATTTATCCATAATTAAAGCACTGCCATAGGCTCATTCAAGTCAACAACATAATGGAAGTATGGATGCCTGCAGATTGTGCACTGGCTGCAAAAATACAGGCTATACTGGAGTGCACAATGAATGTAAATCCAGCACAAGTTGGTCTGGCCCGAGCTTGGCATTCCCACGCGCAAGGTTCAATACACTGGTGTCCCACAAGCGTCCAGCTCAGTGGATATCCCGGAGAGGCAGGCGATGATGCTTAGCCTCAACCACTGAATGCAGAGCAAAGTTCCGATGGACAACAGAATGAAATGATTGTAGGTCACGGCTGCAGTGTATAAAACGAGACTGAGTGCAACAGTAGCACGATTGGTTCTCACAAATTCGACGGCAGTCACCGGTTCGTTATCCAATATTTCACATGCATCTTGAGCAATATTCGAGTTCAATACTTCCTATGTACTTACGTACCTAGTTATCCGGGACGCGCCCTCCCGCACACCCCCCTACTTTCCGCGTCTCCACAAGCCAATTCCAATCACACCGCAATCCGTGCGGTGGGCGTACGGATTGACTGGTGCCCTGCTCACCACTCGCGTATGATCAGATTTCACGATACTCTTGACCAATCATGTTGTTTCAAGGTGCGAGAGTCTTCGCCAGGGTTGGTTGATGCTCCCACCTTTGCATTTTAGAAGCCATATTTACTTGGCTCTAGGCACGTATTTCCATGACGCATATGCGACAAATTATGGAGTGCATTTTCTCATCACCCATGCCGGGAACGCGCGATATCAACATTATGACATCGGGCTGTGGGTGCATCAGGTGCCTACTGCTCATGTCTGCAAGTGGTGTTGGTCATTGGCGACGGTAGGTATTAATGATGAGTGATGATAGTTGCTGCGGCCGATTAAATTGTAATGTATCGTGATGGTGCGTGATGATAGATGTAGCTGATGAGGTTGTTCCTTCGTTTGGGTTGAATTACCATATCATGCATGCAAGTCTTATCTGTTCATTGACGTTCATGTACATCCCTATGATCTCTTTAACCTTACAATGGCCCATTTTTCTTTGAAAGCTGCCCTCATTAATAAGTGCCACTATAGGGTACCAATGTGTGGAGGCTATAAATGAACTATAAGCATTATTCAATATTGACTGAAAGTTTAGGATGCATTGAAGGTCCTATTGAACAGCATCACACGACAGGCATTGTTTAATCCAATTTCCATGTTGATTACATTGAGTTATGCCATTTGTACATGCATTGATAATGGACAGCATCAACAAACAAAAGCTTAGAAGCCACAGAAGTCAAGTCCTTTGCAATCATCAATTGTTTGGATGCATTGTGTGTGTGTGTGTGTGTTTGTGTATGTCTGTTAAGTGTAGGAGCAAAAATTAAGCTATTTCCAGTGGTCTGCAAGTACTACCCTTCCATGTTAGTCTGGATGTTTGTGCATATTAGGTGCATCACTAATCTTTGCTTGTCTTTGTGAGGGGTACAGGTATACTCCTTGGACTTGGGTACACCCAAGGGCACCCCAGAACAGTTTTGAACAGAACAGAACAGGTATTGCTTCTCCTCCTGCTCAAGATCAGTCAATCAACACTAAGTTGAATGATGATCAACTGAGCATCAAGGAATGTCCAGCTTTGGCAAGTTGGTTGGGCAGGTCAGATGATTGGGTTTGGTTCAGAGGATGGATTATCAGCTAACCAAACAATGTGCATGCAGAAGCTGCTGCAGAGCCATATTTCAGGAAATTTTTATGTTATATTTACATCTGCACACCTAAATATGAAGTTTGGAATGCTGGTCATTTGTGATATACATTCTGATTACTACTTTCACCCCTGTTCGTGGTATATTATATCCTAAGGATGCAGGCTTTGCAGGCCCCTAATTTACACCATACAATTTTTTCAGGTGAAGTCAAGTAGGAACAGCAGATCCTGGCAACACTGACATTGTAAGCATCATCTTGTGAAGCTCAAGATCAACATTAGCCATACAATGTCATCCAAGATGCTAAGCAGTGCTCAGTAGCATCACTTCATAGACAACAGCCACCCCATAGCCATGACTGTGTGTTGGGACAGCGGCTGTTGCGCGTGCGCGGCGTCGCTGCGCGCCGCGCGCTCTGCTGCGGGCCGGCCGCGGCCCGCCGCCTGGTCCGAGCTGAGCGCCGGCGAGGTGGAGGTCACGTGCGGCGGCCGCAGCAGCCGGCTCGCCGTCAGCGAGCTGGCGCGGTTCGCCGACGGCAGCGCCACGGCGCAGGACGGCGACACGGCCGTGCTGGTGACGGCCGTCAGCCGGCCGCGACCCGGGCCGCCGCCCGGCTTCCTGCCGCTGACCGTCGACTACCGGCAGAAGGCGGCCGCCGCCGGCCGCATCCCCACCAACTTCCTGCGCCGGGAGCTCGGCCCCAGCGAGCAGGAGATCCTCACCAGCCGGCTGATCGACCGCTCGCTGCGCGCGCAGTTCCCGGCCGGCTACGGCGCCGACACGCAAGTCACGTGCAACCTGCTGGCCGTGGACGGCGACCGGCTGCCGGACGTGTTGTGTGTGAACGCGGCGTCGGCGGCGCTCGCCTGCTCAGACATCCCCTGGGGCGGCCCGGTGGGCGCCGTGCGCTATGGGCTGGCTCGACGGACAGCCGCTGGTGAACCCGGGCCGCCGCGAGCTGGCGGAGAGCTCGCTTAACCTGATGGTCACGGCTGGCCCGCAGAATACAGGTTGTCATGCTGGAGGCGGCCGCCGACAACATACTGCAGCAGGACTTCATGCACGCTATCAAGGTGGGCGTGCGCGAGGCACAGCACGTGGTGCGCGGCGTGGAGCAGCTGCAGCGCAAGCATGGCCGCACCAAACGCCACTTCCAGCCGCCGCCGGTCGACGCCGAACTCGATGACTCGGTGGCGGCGCTCTGCGAGACGCGCCTCGAGGCCATCCTCACCGACTGTCGACACGACAAGATCTCTCGCGACGAGGCCGTGTCGGCCGTGCGCGCCGACGTGCTGGAGAAGCTGCGCGCAGACGGCGGCGGCGAGCGCGCCGCGCAGGCGTCCGACGCCTTCAACCGGCTGTTCCGCGCGTTGTTCCGTCGCCTGGCGCTGGACCGCGAGACGCGCTGTGACGGCCGGGAGGCGGACGAGCTGCGCCCGATCTCGTGCCGCGTCAACCTGCACCGGCCGCTGCACGGCTCGGCGCTCTTCCAACGCGGCCAAACGCAGGTCATGTGCACGCTGACGCTGGACTCGGCCGAGTCCGTGCTTAAGTCCGACCTCATGTCGGTGATCACGCAGGGCGTGCGGCCCAAGAACTTCATGCTGCACTACGAGTTCCCGCCGTACGCCACCAACGAGACGGGCCGGCCGGGCGGCCTGGGCCGGCGCGAGCTCGGCCACGGCGCTCTGGCCGAGCGCGCGCTGCGCGCCGTCGTGCCCGAGCCATTCCCGTTTGCCTTGCGCCTGACGGCCGAGGTGCTCGAGTCGAACGGCAGCTCGTCGATGGCGTCCGTATGTGCCGGCAGCCTGGCGCTGATGGACGCCGGCGTGCCGGTCAGCGCGCCCGTGGCCGGCGTGGCGATCGGAATGGTGAGCCGGCCCGACCCGGAGTGTCCCGAGCGGCTCGGCCAGTACCGCCTGCTCACCGACATCCTGGGCATCGAGGACTACTGCGGCGACATGGACTTCAAGCTGGCCTGCACGCCGACCGCCATCACGGCGCTGCAGGCCGACTTCAAGCTGCCGGGCCTGCCGCTGTCGGTGATCATGGAGGCGGTGACGGCCGGCCGCACGGCCACGCGCGAGATCCTCGGCATCATGGCGAAGTCGCTGGCGCAGCCGCGCGCCGAGCGCAAGGACAACTGGCCTGTCACCGAGGAGATGACCGTGCCGGCGCACAAGCGCGGGCGACTCCTCGGCGTCGGCGGCGTCAACCTCAAGCGTCTGCTGGCCGATACGGGCGTGCAGGTGACTCCGCGCGACGACACCACGTTCTGCGTGTTCGCGCCCAGCCCGGCGGCGTTGGCCGAGGCGCGCGCGCAGCTGGACGCGCTGCTCGAGTCGTCCCCCGAGCCGGAGTTTGAGTTCGGCGCCGTGTACACGGCGCGCGTGGTCGAGCTGCGCGAGACGGGTGCGCTCGTGCGGCTGCACCCGAACGCCACGCCCGCGCTCGTGCACAACAGTCAGCTAGACGCGCGGCCGGTGCGCCACCCGAGCGCGCTCGGGCTCAGCGTCGGTGATGAGATCCAGGTCAAGTACTTCGGCCGTGACCCGGTCAGCGGTCACGTACGGCTCTCGCGGAAGGTACTGCTGGCGCCGGCTGGCGGGCCCGTGCGGAACCTGCAGCCCCGCTCTGACGCCGAGCAGGGCTGACGGCGGCGGGCCGGTGTGACGTCAGCGACCGCGACCGGACCGGGTCACACGGGTCAGCTCAGACCACCCCGCCGGCTGGGACGTTGCTCCTGTGATACAAGCGCCTGAATTTCCAGGGATTGTTGCATTCTGAGCCTGTGTTTCAGGTGACAGATTAGTGTCCAGGGTACCATCACCGGCTGGCGTAATACATTACATGTATGCAGCCTTGTTAAAGGACTGTTTAAATGAAGGTTGACGGGAAATACTGGAAAGGAATTGTCAGAGACAAGGGCTTAAAGCAAGCAAATTCTCCCACTAACTGGATCTCGTGCCAACGTAGAGAGGACGTAAGGGGGAAAGTGCGTACCCCCGTGCTGCCCTGAGATAGGGGTAAAGTATTAGTGAGCGACATTACATGAGCCGGTCAGCTAATTGGCGAACCAGATAATATACCATTACATCTACGGCCCATGAACAGCTCAGTACGACGCACAGTCACAGCAAAAATTCACTCGTCACACGCTAGCCGAAGCTGAAACGCTGTTCGATAATTCATGAATAACAGATACGTGAAACGTCATTAGAAAGCTTCTGACATTCTGAATACCTTTTGCTTAGATAAGTTACGAAGTTGAGATCAGTGTCATATAAGATCATCTGCCATTTTCCCTCTGATTTGCATGCAACCGATACACATATCGTATGTTGTTCAAACTGAACGGTTGGGTGCAATGTAAGTCTGCAATTCAGCATGCAGTATAATACAGTGCTGTAAGTAACACAGTAACACGAACCATGCTGCAATCATTACATTCATATACCTTCGGCCTTTGGCCTTGGTCAGATATCTCTGGAGTCAGTTCCATTTCCAGGTCACCCTAGGTCAGGGGCCTATGATAGTGTTTCAGGGCAAAGTGGCTGGTGCAGATGAGGGAGTGACGCTTTTCACCACATTGGTGTTGGGTTTTCCCGCTTGCTTTCGGAGGACCCGTTACTGTTTGCAGTGTTGACCCTGTGTCCTGACCCTTGTGAGCTTGTTGACCCTGTGTGTTGACCCTTGCGAGATTGTTCACCCTCGTGCAATTTGGGAGCGATCCTCGGCACAGGTTAACAGTCTCGTACAGCAACACAAGTGGGCTTCCCCACCACTTCGTCAACGTTGGCCGGCAAAGATGGAGAAGCGCTCGTCGCGGGCTCAAACGATGTCATTCCAGTCGTTGCTGGTGCGCCTCCCACAGCTTCCAAGTGCTAAAATGGCATGGCTTACCAGTAAGCATCCCAATGCATCTACGACTCAGGATAGCCCACCACGGCGCATGGTCGCGCAGCAAATATTCACGCGTTACGCACGAGCTAGCCTTATCTTAACCGCCGTCACATCACTTTTTGTTCGCTTTACCTTCCACCACGTTTATTGCTTTTCCGTCGGTGCACATCCGATATTTGCTGTCTGAACTCCCTCCACCACTTCTTCGTCTAGGTGATTTCAATGCACATCACACCGCTTGGGAATGTTACACTACGAACACTCGCGGAAGGCTCTGTGCGAATTTTGTCCATGGTGCTTCACTACGCATTTTAAACAACGGGACTCGTACACACGTCACAAAGAAACTCGTACATACGTCACAATGGAACTCGTACACACGTCACAATGGAACTCGTACACATTTCACAATGGAACTCGTACACACTTCACCATATAGCTCGTACACACTTCACAATGGAACTCGTACACATTTCACAATGGAACTTGTACACACTTCATCATGGAACTCGTACACGCGTCACGATGGAACTCGTACACACTTCACAATGGAACTCGTACACACTTCACAATGGAACTCGTACACACTTCACAATGCCATCCGGACAGACGTCGGCGTTATATTTAAGCCTCTTCAGTCCCCAGCTGGTTCAGCACCTTGAGTGAAGTGTCGGTGATGACCCGGTGGGAACTGACCACTTTCCTATGTGGATCCGGTTTACAAAAGGTGGAATACTGGGTGTAAGGCCATAGCACTGGAATTTGAAAAAGGCCGACTGGTGCGAGTTCGAGACTCGGCTTGAGGCATTGTTCTTATCTGGCCCTGGGGGGCGCCACCCTCTATTGAGGATTTTACTCAAAGGCTTTAAGAGTGCGCCGATAAGCGTATCCCACGCACTTCTGGCGCTCCCCGACGCACCCCTGGTCCGTGGTGGACAGAGGAGTGTCGGAGCGCCATTCGGTCACGTAAGCGTGCCTTCCGAGCTTTTGACTCCAGGAGAGACGCTGGAGAGCGAGGATTGGGCTCTGGTTGGTCGAGGTCGGGAGGGGCACCCCTCCCGACCAAACCAGACACGTTCCGGGAAAGAGGTGCCGACCACGGCGTCTCTTTCAACAACTACAAGCCGAACTTCGCCCGGCGAGACAGTGATGGAGGCGTTGCGGCGCGGTGAGGTGGAGAAGACGTCTCGCGTGCCCAGGCGAGCGTGTCTGGTCGAGCAGGCGAGGGCGGCCAGGCGGTCCCCGGGGGCTGCCGATTCATGGACCCCAGCAGGGGACGGCGGGAAGTCTCCTCCCTTGGGGTTTGCCGGGGCGTCGGTGCCGGCGGTGGCTGGCGGTGCGCCCTCCTCTGGGGTGGATGGTGGGGTGCCGCCCTTCTCGGGAGGGAGCGCTTTCACGCTTCGGAGGCGCGTTGAGCCGCCGCTTGCTCCGTCCCGAATGGATCCCCCACCGCCTCCTCCGCCTTCGCTGCACCTACTCAATCCCTGCCGCCTCCGGCGACCCCGCCGTCGTCGCCGAGGCCGTCGGAGCCTCCTACCGCCCCGGGCCGCCCCGCTAAGCGCGGATTGCCATGGAGGGGCTCGCCGACGGACGAGGTAAGTCTGCGAGCGCGGCTGAATTTTTAATCAGGCTCGAATGCCGGTCGTTCAAGTTCTGCGGACGGGAGGCTGCGCCGAAGTGGAGATGTGCAGCCCCGGGTACACTTCAGAGAGTTTGGCCCTTCGTCTGGTGCAATGGAACACTTCTAGTCAGGTTAGTCCTTTTTCCAATCTGTAACAGTTTTATGTCACCTTTTTACGCAGCCCATGTTTATCTTAGCTTCGTACTTTTAAACTTCACTTTTAGCCAGGTTTTATGCAGGTCATTCTACAATGGACCTGCAGAGGTTTACGAACCAGTGCCCGGGATTTATACGCTGTGCTTAATCACCGTCGTCCAGCTATTGTCTGCCTCCAGGAGACGAAGCTTGCACCGGATTCTCACTGCACCACCAAAGGTTACTCAATATTCAGAAAGATGTGCTAGCAGACACTGGCGCACGGTGGTGTGCTGTTGGCAGTACACCACAGTGTGCCTGCGCGGCAGCTGAGGCTACAAACCTCGCTCCAAGCTGTTGCTGCGCGTGTTCATTTTAATCATCGTCTGGTAACCCTGTGCTCAGTGTATTTGCCACCGGGGCTTAGTTCCCCATTAGCGGAGATCTACATAGTTTCCCATTAGCGGAGATAGAGATTTGGTTATCTTGGGAGATTTTAACGCACACCATACCGTTTGGGGTTGTGATGACAGCAGCGTGCGGGGACGCACTTTAGAACAATTTATTCACGAGGAGTCACTCTGTGTTTTGAATACAGGATCTCGGACGCATTTTACGTCCACCGCCAGGTCAGACGTCGGTTTTGGACCTAAGCCTGGTGAGCCCGCAACTCGTGCAGCTTTTTACGTGGGCTGTAAACGACGACCCCATGGGAAGTGACCACTTCCCAGTGTGGTTAGAACATTGTAAGGGGGCGGTCCTCGACCCTCGACCACGACGGTGGAATCTTAAAAAAGCGGACTGGAGTGAGCTTGAGTCTCAGGTAGAGATGGAATTTGGGGCACAGTACGTGGATGGTACAGGTTACTCGATGGAAGACTTCACGTCCGCGCTTTTACGTGCAGCGAACACAAGCATTCCAAAGACATCTGGGGCTCCTCGTCGCACCCCGATGCCGTAGTGGAGCGACGAGTGCCGAGCTGTTATCCGGGCACGTAGGTGGGTCTTTCGGGCCTTTGGTCGTCACGCCACAACCGAAAATTTAGTTGCATTTAGGAAGGCTAGAGCCTTGAATGCCTAGATGCGGCGAAGACCAACCGCGGTGTCCCATGCTGCGGGGATAGTTACACCGTACGACATGTCTTGATAGATTGTGCCCACTTCGCCTCGGAACGCATACATCATTTTGGATCAGGGTCCGTGCGTCAAACGCTCTGTGGCGTGCTGGGAGACGACTCGAGCTCAGTAAATGATTGTCACATGTTTAACTGTCTTGAAGACACACAAATCCACGCCATCTATCGAACATAACTTTATCTCCCCGCTTTCTCAGGCAATTGTTAGATAAAAAGTAGGTTATAGGCGCCATATGACCAACGTAGTCGGTGCGCCCCAAAGCCCAAATCATCATCATAATCGATACGATTAAGCATCTGCCGCCTCGCGTGCCTCGCGTTTTATTAGTGGTCTTCAATTTGCTTTGGACCTGGGGTGAATTCTCATCCTCTTGGCGGGAAGCTAACTGTCGTGTCTCTCTTGAGGCCGGGAAGAGGTGGGCTAGATCCTTTGCATTATAGACCCATTTATCTTACGTCATTGCCCTGTAAGTTGATGGAGAAGATGGTTAACGTCCGTTTAACCTGGTTTTTGGAGCATCACGACATTTTTACCAGTGCAGTGTGGTTTTAGAAAGAACCGCAGCATAGTAGATTATCTTTTAGTTCTTGATACTGCGAGTCGGGATGGATTTAAAGCAAATGGACACACTGGCACTGCCTTCTTTGACATAGAGGGCGCCTATGATACCACATGGCGTCATGGTATTCGTTGTCAAGCTATATAGGTATGGTATGCGAGGCGATATGAGCACTTTTCTCGAAAGCTTTTTAGTTGACTGTTATTTCCGTGTCCGTGTTGGGAACGTGCTCTCTGAGAGGCACCATCAAGTTAATCGTTTGCCCCAAGGTGGTGTCCTGACCGTATCATTGTTCGCCGTTATGATAAACGACATCGGGGATGGCCTGCCACAGTCTGTAGGTCGGGCCCCATTTGTTGATGATTTTACCATTTGGACTAGCGCAGCAAGAGCTTAGTCGATGGAGCGGCATTTTCAGTTGGCTGTGGATCGTATCGAGAAGTGGGGCGCCATAAACGGGTTCTGGTTTTCTAGCAACAAAACTGTAGCTACGCATTTTTGTCGTAGTCGGCAATGCGGCAATATGTCTATCCGTCTGTGTGGCCAACGCATCTCAACGGGGCCCGTGGCTAGATACCTGGGGGTATACCTTGACCACCGACTAACGCATAAAGTCCATCTTAAAACGCCACGCGAAAGTTGCTTTAGATCTTTGAACATACTAAAATGCATTTGGCGCACCTAGTATGGGGGAGATAGAAGCACGCTTTTGTTACTGCATCGCTCAATCACGCGTTCTAAGCTGGACTACGCATGATTTATATATCACAGCGCGCGTGAGTCCACCAAACATGTCATTGAGACTGTCCATCATCCCGCTTCACGTATAACCACAGGGGCGTTCCGCGCATCATCCGCCGCGAGCCTCACGGTGGAATCATACCAGCCGCCGTTGTCATCGAGAAGGAAAGTGCTCTTTATGCGTTATGCACTTAAGATGCGACAGTTCCCCTCCCATCCGGCAAATAACGCCGTGTTTTCACGGACTGCTGTGCGTTGTTGTCGCAGTGCACCTCGGGTAGATGCTGTGCCCTTTGGCCTCCGAATTCAAGCCTTGCTGTGTGAAAGCGAAATTCCCATTCGAAGGTTGAAGCGGTTAGATCATCTGTCCACTCCCCCCTGGCGTATGACCTTGCTATCAGTAGATGCGTCTTCGACCGAATGAAGAAGAATTCCGTCTTGTCAGATATAATGAGGTGGAGGGCACCTGAGCGTATGACTTTATATGACTGTTACACACTTAGTTACACGGACGGATCTGAGACGTCTGGCGGTGTGGGCTGCGCGTCTGTGAGCGACGGCGTGATCCGGTCGTTTTCTTTGCCTCCATACGCGTTGGTGTTCACATCGAAGTAGGTAGCGATCACCAGGCGCTGTGTTTCATTGAAGTTAGTGACGAATCTTCATATCTGATTTTGACAGACTCTCTGAGCAGTGTTCGTGGTCTGAGGTCTTTTTATCCATCATTTCCCTCTTATACAGAATATTTTAGGACGTCTGACTCAATTGGATCGAGCCCGAAAGAAAGTCATGTTTTGTTGGATCCCCAGTCACATTGGAATCGCCGGCAACGAGGTGGCTGACGCGGCTGCAAGACGAGCTGCGCTGGCTTCATGTGAACGCTCTCATTCTATCCCTGCTAGAGATTTTTACCCTGCGATAAAAACCTTCCTGCAGAACGAGTGGCAGCGTTGATGGGATGGGACAAATGAAAATAAGCTCAGAGCAGTAAAACCCAAGCTGGGTCAGTGGTTATCATGTTCTCGCAAGGCCAGGCAAGAAGAGGTGGTGCTTTGCAGACTACGTATTGGGCACACGTGTGCAACTCAATGTTATCTGTTGCAAGGAGCCGAAGGACCTACCTGCTATCGATGTGGTGCTGTTCTCACCGTTCGTCATGTGCTCATATCGTGTCCGCGCCTCGTGGAAGAACGTCGACGTCACTTTGGACAGCGTAACATGCCCCTGACGCTCTGTGACATTTTAGGAGATAACTCGCGCTTTCTTGAATCTAAAAAGGTCTTTTTATTCCTTAAGCACACTGACCTCGGCACTCTTTTCACGGTTGTTAGTTCGGTAAAACAAAACTCGTTATGGGCGCCAAATGACCACTGCAGTCGGCGCGCCCGAAAACACAAATAAACAACAACAAAGCACGAGCCAGCACCGCGACATATTTTGTATAAGTCCGAGTGACACCCATTCAGACTTCAACCAGGGCCCTTCCAGGGCCGTGTAATTATGAAGAATGTCAAGGTGAAGGCCGTGTTATTAGAAGGGGAAGTGTTGCACTTGCATTGTCTTGTGTGTTCGAAGTCAGCAACGTCCGGGTGGGAATCACTACGGATCAGGCAGGGAGCGGAGCTAATTGGGGTGGGGGGGGGAGAGGTCCGGGTTACAATCATCCTGAGGTAATGATTGCTGGCTTGTGCGAGCGGGGTAAGCTACCACGTCCATTAGGATAGTCGTTCGCGATTTCGATGGTGGCTTGGTATGCCCTTTGAAGTTATTTGATGGCACAATACCGCACTCGCTGCGGGTTATTACTTTCGATGCGGGGCCGTTATTGCTGCCCGCCGACCGCCGCCTGGTGCCAGCTGCACCGCCGTAGCCTTGCGCCCTAGGGGGGATGCTAAGCTGGATGTCGGTGTTTTTGCGCCAAAAATACGCAATGGGGCTTATGGTGTCTAGGGATCAAGGCGCCGACGAAGGCCCTCTCTCAAGGCATTGCCTTGCCCTTTGGGAAATCCTGGACCCGTGCCTGCCTCATGAACCGAGGATGAGAACGTGTAGCGGACCGGGACACGCGAGCGAGGGCCCCCACGGGGCGGTCGTGTGAAGGGGACCCCACTCGAGGATACCCGACAGGAGCCGTGCAGGGAGCATCACCTGAAGACCTCGTATGGCACGTGTCTTGTCCTGTCTCGGTGCCTCCCGTCAGCACGTTCCGGTGTGGTGTGAGCTATGTGAAATGACGTGCTTTTCTGGCACTCTTATTTCATGATTTCTCTGGTGGTGTCTCGAGCAAATACTTTCTTGAGGAGACGGGCATCACGTGCTCCTTTCTTGTGTGCCTGCTCCTCTGCGCTGAGGTGGAGCTGAAACCCAGTACAGCTCATGCACGCTGCTTATCTGGGGTGCATATCGATATAAGCGCGGAATTATTACGCCACTGAACACAACCCACAAGGATGTTAAGCTATCAGCTACTTGGAAGCTGAAGTGAAAAGGCATGAAACAGGAAAACAATGGTGTCGTCTGACAAACATGTATCGTTTATACACCATATGAAAACCAAGAACAGCTGGAGAAAGCACGGCGCACGCGCTCGAAATAGATCGAACAAATAGGCGAGCATACCTCGCAGCCACCTGGCAGCTGCAAAAGTTCTGCGAGTCCAGCGTCACCCCGTGACGTGCTGGTTGGCACCATGTGCAGGTGTAGGCGCATCACACCGCGTGCGCGTGAACGTGCCGAGTGCGCACTTCTGCCAGACAATTGAAGCCGCTCGGTAGCACAACGTCACAGAGGACAATGATGATCTGTCGCTGACAATGTTTCTGCACTTTGCTTGTGTGAAGAATGTCATGGGCAGTTTTTTGCTTGTTTTTTTGTGCCCTGTTATCCCCGCAGCTTAGAGTCAGCAAAACCAAGCGTACAAAACCGATAAATAATGATCACGTTTTGAAAGGTGCACCAGCCATGACGCGATAACAGCAAGCACAGGTAGGTACTGATGGTAATTTGTTCTTAACGATTGCATGTAACAATCTATTCATATACTATAATACACACAAACAGCCACACAGAGTTTCTCCGACCACAAACTGCGCTTTCATCACTGGCGGGATTACTTACCTAATCCCGCGTCAACAGGCACAAAGCAATGTTCAAGGGAAGAGGCATTCTAAATTTCTTGCCATTCATTCCGGACTAGCTCTTTTGATCGGCTCTCTTGACACGTCAGTGCAGTATTCACGTGAATTTAGGAAGGCGACAGTGTTTGCAAACTGCAGATGGTTCGACAACAGCCAACCAGAACGCAGAACTAGTCTATTTGGCGTGCGCTTCTTCAGATAGCTGTAGGTATCAGCAGCGGATAACTCGCCCGAGGCTGGCGTGTGTTGTCAGTGAATCGATTTCTGCCCAAAAGGGGATTATTCACACGAAATCGGCGCGTCGGCGCGCGATCCGAACGCCATGGTGCCAGTGGCGCCACCAGACGGGGAGTGAGGTACCACCACCGGACGCCGGCAGCACCGCGGCGTCCGAACGGAGCACCGCCGGCCCAGCCGCATTTGTGCAGTGCCAGACGGAAGGGAGCCCTTCGAACTAACGCGGTGAATAACAAACAAGTCGGTTGAGCCGGTGGCTGCGTGCCAATTCAAATGGGTCCAAGGTAACAGTAATCTCTATCCTTGATAAAGAGATCAAGGTTTGTTCGACTGTCGTTGCGGCGCGGACTTGGTTGCCATCGTGCTGCCGCCTGGCGATGACCAGGCAGGACAATTTTTTGACAAACTCCACAGTACTTCCGAGTGGTTACGTTTTCAGCAAGCACGGCCCGCAAGTTTCGCTTGAGCCAGTCAGTCACACACACACACACCTACACACACAGTCATCAAGACATAAATAAATCAGCATGTAAGCACATTGGCATGACTAGTACCGGCACGCCAACACGTCCACCGCCAACCAAGCTTGAGTCCGAAGAGCTACGCCCGCAAACACTAGCGCCCCTGGCGGCGAGCCGCGCAGGGCGCTATTGCTCGAGAGTCCAGCAGATGGCGCGCTCGCTGGCGGCGTTAACGCAGCGGCCTCAGTAGAGACCGCAGCCGCGCAGGTTGTTGGCATGATGACGTCCGTGACGGCGTCGAAGACGAACTGGATGTTGGTCGTGTCCGTTGCGCAGGTCATATGGCAGTAGATCTCCTTGTTGGTCGACTTGTTCTTGGCTTCGAACTGCGCCTGGATGTAGGCGGCCGCCTCGCCGTACTCCTGCGCACCTGAGGGAACAGTGGCCGTACGTCTGAGCTCCTCGTCGGATAGCGATGCCAAGGAGAGAGAGATAGAGAGAGAGAGAGATGAGGAGAGAGAGAGAAGAGAGACGGAGAGAGAGAGAGAGAGAGAGAGAGAGAGAGAGAGAGAGAGAGAGACGAGAGAGAGAGAGAGATTACAGTATATATAATATATATAGCCTAAGTATATATATGATTATATATATTAGATAGATAGTCTATATATATGTATATATATATATTATATATTATTATATCTATCTCTCTCTCTCTCTCTCTCTCTCTCTCTCTCTCTCTCTCTCTCTCTCTCTCTCTCTCTCTCTCTCCTCTCTCTCTCTCTCTCTCTCTCTCTCTCTCTCTCTCTCTCTCTCTCTCTCTCTCTCTCTCTCTCTCTCTTCGTGCCTTGCCCGTCTAATCGTACCGTACGCCCGAGGCTTGACGTGGGCATGTCTCATGCACGGTCATGCCAGCCTTCGTATCACGTCACACACGTCCCTCGTACCCTCTCACACCTGGTCCCCTACCGCGTGAACGGAAACCCTTTGGCCCCCGTCACGCTCGGTATCAGAGCTCTAACACGTCGGTCCTCCATCTCATCTCGTCAGCCCCCATTACGCATGCGCACGCCGACCACACGCTCAAACGATTCCAAGTTCGGCCACGAAGGCCTGCCGCAGCTTCAACCCCTGCGCATGGAGCCGCTCTGAACATGCCGTTCCGAGAAAACGACACCGAGACGTCTCATCTCTGGAAGCTGCTCTCGTGGTATTCTGAAAAGCCATGCGCCGCAGAACTAACGAGGCAGTTCCGCCCGGAGGAGTCTCAGGTGGGCAGTGCCCTGGACGACACTCAGGGCGGGATACCCCGAGCGGGACGTCAGGGAAGGTACACACTGGCGGGATGCCCCGAGCCGGACGTCAGGGGCGGCACACACTGGCGGGATGCCCCGAGCCGCGCGTCAGGAAAGGTACACACCGGCGGGATACCCCAGCCGCGCGTCAGGGAATGTACACACCGGCGGGATACCCCGAGCCGGACGTCAGGGAATTCGGGAAGGAGGTCGGGGTGAGAACGCACTCACCGGGGGTATTCAGGAAAACAAATGGCGAGCGGCGATTTCTTGATCTTTTCCTCGAACAAGTCCTTTTTGTTGAGGAAAAGAATGATAGACGTATCGGTGAACCACTTGTTGTTGCAAATGGAGTCGAACAGCTTCAGGCTCTCTTGCATTCGATTCTGCAACGCGAACCAAACGTTAATCGCATGATTTGTGGTATCCTACATGCTATTTCTATAAGCATGGGCAAACTTCCCACGACCTGTGATTTCCACTTTCTGACTTACACAAAGTTGCTGCTAAGGGGAAGGTCCCCGGCAATTCAAATTTTAAGCTAATGCTTGCGGAAGAAATCAAACCCCGCCCATGGCCTCGCTCATGCCATCACAGCCACAGCAAAACAGCAATCACCTAGTCCTTGGTCCTTTCTAATGCAGCGGAACGGCAGCACAATGGCTGCGGTTGACCGGGCCGCATCCACTCAACGCGCTCCCTTCCTCGTGCAGCACCTGCTCACCGTGCTATCGTCCCCTAAGCACTACCTGCTCACCGTGACCTCGTCCTTGTGCAGGATCTGCTCACCGTGCTCTCGTCCTCGTGCAGCACCTGGTCGTACTCGGACATGGCCACGCAGAAGATGATGGCCGTCACGTCTTCGAAGCAATGGATCCACTTCTTCCGCTCGGACCGCTGACCGCCCACGTCGAACAGTCTGCCGGCGTCAGCGCAGGCCGGTCAAGCACCCGCCAGAGAGCGGCGACTCCGCCTCCGGTGACGAGCGGCGGCGACGGCGGCAAACATCCGGCGCGCCGCTTCGCGCCGACGCGGCGTGAGATGCTGGCAGCGACGGTCTGAAAGCGCCATCGCGTCCTGCTCGGATCTTTTACCAGGCCCTCCTGGACGAGTACGCAGTGCCTTGGTAATACGCATCGGTTCCTTGACGGAGCGAAGTTCATTTGGTGGCGGGAACTGAAGGCTAAATTTAGTTCACACATTTCAATGGGACGGAAATACCCAGATGCAGGCTGATCCACTCTGTCAAACAACGCCCTTGCACACATCCGCGCAAAGAGCGTACGGGTGCGTAGCCCTCAGTACTCCTCAGTACGGGTGCGTAACCCTCAGTGCTCTTCAGTACGGGTGCGTAACCCTCAGTACTCATCAGTACGGGTGCATAACAACGAGCTGGATCTTCACGCGATTGCTGATCACATACCCGCAGCGTTCCCGTATAGATTACGCATGCGGCGGATCATACCACAGCCATCAGAACGGTACCATGGCAATCGCGTGCCTTCTGGAAAACAGAGCTTTGGAACAAGCCGCATCAGAAAGAGTCATCCGATGCAAGAGATCCGCGGCAGGGTGCTAGGTGCCGACAGAGTGTCGACCACTGGGTTCTCGGCAGGAAGAAGAAAGAACGACCATAAACTTGAGTAGGGGAACAGGACCGGCCAGGGAGGTGGAAGTGACAGCATGTTCTCCGTACGACGCAGCCAAAGTGGTGCAAGCGGTCAGCGGTTCCTTGTTAAAATACATTGCGGCGCAATGCATGCAGAGCAATTCCGTGTACACGAGCTGAGACCGTGCTCATCCCGGGTTTCCTGTCTGGATGCGTCTTTGCGGGCGCGGCACTTCTTTACGTAGTACCCGGGCGGTGTATGGCGTCTCTGCTTATCAGGACTAAATATGGCTCCTGCCTACGTCGTTATCCGGTTCGTAAAAGATACCGCTGCACGTCAGCTCCAGATTTGGTCTCAGCAGTGCTCAGCGCCCCAGGGCCCGTTAACCGAAAGAGATATCTACATCCACTGAAAACGATGGTCGTATGTAAAGAAGGAGGCGTTTTAACACCATGCATCTTACTCCATTCAGCTCGGGAAGTTGCCGTAGTCAGACAGTGTAATGATTAAAATTCAACCACCGGTGGGGAGTTAGACCAGGCAAATAATAATCAGCTACCAACACCGATACTTCGCCACATATGTGATGTGCAAACGGTAACCGCTGCGCATAAAGCCGGTGGGCGAGGTAAGCCTGTGGACCATGCCTGTTTCAAACAAACGCCGACGCGCCGACCTGTGACCGTTCCGCCCGCATGACCAAAACCTGCGTCCCCCGGCGGTGCATGCGGTGGCAGGATAGCAAACCTGCGTCCCTCGGCGTTGCGTGCGGTGGCCAGGACAGCAAACCTGCGTCCCCGGCGGTGCGTGCGGTGGCAGGACAGCAAACCTGCGTCCCTCGGCGGTGCGGTGCGGTGGCAGGGCAGCAAACCTGCGTCCCTCGGCGGTGCGTGCGGTGGCAGACAGCAAACCTGCGTCCCTCGGCGGTGCATGCGGTGGCAGGATAGCAAACCTGCGTCCCTCGGCGGTGCGTGCGGTGGCAGGATAGCAAACCTTGCGTCCCTCGGCGGTGCGTGCGGTGGCAGGACAGCAAACCTGCGTCCCTCGGCGGTGCGTGAGGTGGCGGGACAGCAAACCTGCGTCCCTCGGCGGTGCATGCGGTGGCAGGATAGCAAACCTGCGTCCCTCGGCGGTGCGTGCGGTGGCAGGGCAGCAAGCCTGTGTCCCTCGGTGGTGCGTGCGGTGGCAGGGCAGCAAGCCTGTGTCCCTCGGTGGTGCGTGCGGTGGCAGGACAGCAAGCCTGTGTCCCTCGGCGGTGCGTGCGGTGGCAGGACAGCAAACCTTCGTCCCCCGGCGGTGCGTGCGGTGGCAGGACAGCAAGCCTGTGTCCCTCGGCGGTGCGTGCGGTGGCAGGACGGCGCTCCCTCACATACCGAACCGCTTGTCTCCTGAACCAGTTACCGGCGGATTCAAGGCGACTGGATCCCACAAGTTTTAAGCTAGCACGCTGAAAAGTCACCCTTTGTGTAATAGGGCTGTCTGATACTGTTTGTGCACGCATGTGAATTATATTTTTCCCTTATTCTTTTCCGTTGTTTTTGACGTGCTCTACTATCTCTCTGATCAATGCCGCTTCAAAGCCAATGTGGGGAGGAGTTAATGTGGAGTGTCGGCTGGGTCAAATACCCTCCGAACTCTTGCGCCGGAGGTCGAAGAGCACTACTCAGCATGACGGAACTCTGTGCGATCTACGAATGCACTTGTGCATGCATGCACATTATACCCATGGGTGTATTTCAGAGCCCATGGGAATAAGGATTGCGCTGTGCCATCCTGGCATAACAGAATATGACATGTTCCGCATGATTACCATGGTGAACAACGAGCTGTATCTTCCGATCACTAGGTGACGTTCAGTTCCAGACAATGACAAAGCTTCGAAAAACACGTTGCCGTGACAACCACGCTGATTGCCCGCAATTTGCATGAATGACATTCCGAAAAGACCAGTCGTAACATGGCGTGGTCCACGAATTCGTGACGTGTCATTCATCCCTCGCAACCCAAAATAGCACAGCCATCCGTCCACGGCACGTCCGGCTGTTGCAAAGGCCCGGAGGGGCCGCCGCGAGTCTCGACTTGAGGGCACAGCGCAGCAGCAGCACACCGGGGACAGCGGTTAGTTAGTTAGTACGCACAATTCCGAGCACTGCGTCATGGTCACTTGCTCGTATCAATAACGGAATCCGGGTTCCGTGCACCATGAAAGAAAATCAAATCATCCTGGACTTAAACAACACCTTTAAGAATGCATATTTAATATATTGGACCCCAATACACCCTCCAACAAGATCAAAACCCCTCTACTGTCCCTGGAGCCCGGGCACGGTCACGGTCCTGGACAGGAATCCGGTGGCACCTCTGCTCATGAATCAGGGGCGCAACCACTGGAGAGCTGGAGAAACAGGTCCTCCACTTATCACGAAAGGGGATTCTGGCCCCTTCAATTTTGTCCGTAGGATGCACAATTTTTCACGGTCTGCCATTTAGGATGCCATTGTCAGGTTAGGGTGTCCCCCCCCCCAGATTGCATTTCAGTTTGACCTCTCTAATAACGATTTGCCCCACCACAAACTCAGACACATGGTTACACCCACGGCATATGTTATGTTGGAGAGGAGACTTTGATCAAGCGTAACCGAAGCAAAGCGCCGATCCCCTAGCTAGGGGGTCGGAGCACTCCGCTTTCGGTTGGGGATCACGTGTCCAGAACGTTTCCAATCCAGTACTGAAGTCCCGCAAGGCAGCATTCTAAGCGTTCCGCTTTTTGCTAGTGTGGCCATTGACATCAGTGACGTTTTACCTACAGCGTGGATCGTCATCGTCCGTGGACGATATTGCTCAGAATAGTCTTAACAAACCAGCGGCATGGAGTAGGTAGAATTGCATTGTGTTACGTCCAAAAATACGTGTTGTACGCATTTTTGCAACAGAAGACGAGCGTGCGACGATCCTCACTCAGAACTCTGCGGTCGACTGGTGGCATATCTTAACAACGTGAAGTTTCTTGGCCCGTCCTCGATCGATAGTTTTGCGTATGCTTGCCATTCAAGCGGCTTCGCCCAGCGCTGTTTTAAAGCCATCCCGATATGAAAATGATTTTCAAGAATGACATGGCTCTGATACCTTCATTTTGATGCCCCGATTACAGAGCGGTGGTCGCATAAACTGAATACAGGCGGGCCATGAAATGGTCTTTGAAGCCGTGGCGACCGAAAATACAACAATCCCCATGGTCCATCATCATCAATCATCATCATCATCATCGAGATGGGGCCGGACGACGTCACGTTAACTTCTGATGTGGTTGAAAATCATGTAGAATTTTTCATAACTTAAGCGTTAAAGCCGGACACCGTTGGCTTTCTCTTATGACCCGTTATTTGTTTCGAGTCTCTGGCTCAATCAGGGCGCAACTGACGCTCCTTTTGTGACCGTAGTGTTCAACCAAGCGTAACCGGGAGAAGGATTGGGCTCGTCCAGCGTAGCCAGGGCGTTACCAAGGGGTAAAGTTGTAGAGAATGGTCAGTTTTCCATTGAGCGTAACGTAGGGTAACCGTGTAACGTTCGTGTGCTTACGCCCAATCCACGAACGCAGCCCAGGGACCTTTCTAAAGAAGATCTGGAGATTCCTTCCGATGTGAGATTATGTTTCGTTTCATGTAAGAGACACAGTTCATAACACACACGAACGTAAACATCCTGCCTGCTTGAACGTAGCACTTCCCTGCGGACAAAACGAGCGTCATCTTTCCATCTGGGTGAGCTGTCATTCCACAAGTGGACAAACGTCAAGCGACCCCTCCGGCCTCACGGGTGGCAGCTCTCTCCTGGAACAGCAGTGCCCTCTCTCGACGGACGCGAGCAGGCGCTTCCTGCGGCCTCGGCACACGTTTCCTCCGGAGGTGGCCGGGAGTTCCCTCGGATGCGCGGTGCGGGACTGCCAGATTACCCGATCGTTTTCGTCTTTGTAAGAGCTACAGCGGTAATGGTGCCAGTAGTGGGAGCGCGCTGATAACGAGGAGAGACGGGGGGGGGGGGGGGGGGCGCCTGGATGCAAGAATGGGTCGATCCGTTGCCTGATGGATGCAAACAACGGGGAAGGGCTATACTACTTGGAAATGTATACTGCTGATGGAATGCCGCGTGTGTTACTATCCGCACGCATTTCTTGTCATTTCTTCCACGGCAAAAAGTACCAATTCGCGATAACCAGTAACGACTCCACACATTTCAATGCAGAGTCGTGATCGGGAAATTATGAACGGAAACTTGAAGATGCATTAAAGCAAAATTTCCTGATAATTATCTCCCGATGGCGTTTTCCCCGTCACTTGCGAAACTCTTTCAAGGTCAGGCGGTGCCTTGCAACAACATTTGAGACTTTGATCACTAAAATAGTCCCACTAATCACAGTACAAAAACACAGGGCCAAGACACCCCCAGGCTGCTACGCAATACGAATGTGCTGGAATAAAGACCGCGTTTTCCCACATCCGAACACTGGGCCCAATGTATTTTCATGGAGCGCCGCGATTAGGGGCGGCTCGCAGCTCAGCGCCAATAAACTTACGCAGCATGGTGCATTTGCATTCCCCGCCAGGCCGCAGTGGAAGGAGCACCGCCGACGGAATGTGGGCAGCCATGGGTCCCTGACACCGTCCCAGCCGAATACCAGCGGGTGGCTCGTGGCTTTCGTACCCAGGACATAATGCGTCACGCGATGGTCCATGGTCACGCCGGACCAGCCCCGACCGAAAACGGCCGGATGGTCCACAGTCCCGGAAGGCGGACGCCCGCCCAGCACCGCCAGGGACTCGGCGGTCCGGTCTTCCATTAGCCCGGGCCGTAACGACCGCACGCTGTCCGTCCTCCGGGAGAGAAAAAACACGGCTCATCGCCGCCGCGGGCTAGCGAAGGACACGGCCCGCCGGGCGTTGTCTGGCCCGGTCTCGAGTCTCGCTGGAGGGGGTCTACGGGAGGCTGGCCGGTTACGTAAGATGAAGGCGGCTGCCCAATCAAGCAAGCCTGAAATTTCGTATGACCGCGTGCGACCCACATTGTGCCTCCTCCGCCTCAAGGGACCAGTGTTGAGCCTTGAAGTGGTATGAGCTTTGCAGGTGCGCAGTGAGAGGAATCGTGCAAGAGAGCAGACCTCATGGACAAGGCAGACGGCGCCTGCGAGAGTACGTCACTCAAGTGGTGAAGGAAAAGAAGTCTGCCGTGGCCCTGCTTTACTACGTACTTAAAGTTGAGGTTTTTGAAGGAGAAGTGTACTTCGACGATGCCAGTCGTTTTGACCCGGGTTCGCAGGATGTCTTGCACAGTTGGCTGGTAGTCCTTGGCTCCCAGGCGCGCCAGGTCATCCAGGAAACTGGAAACAACGGACACAGTGCAGTGAGCAGGAAACAACACAGTGCAGTGACCACATCGGTCGTGTATAGGATGATGGGTTGCACGGCCCCGAAAGGGATCTATCAACATTACCTATCTATCAACATTGTGGTGGTCGCTGCCAAAGTATGTCCAAGCTGAAGGTCGCGTCAGTGGCCGAGCTCGAGTATGACACCAGTCCCGTGACGTCAGTCGGTACGGGCACGCCACTCGACGGGCCAACGTCCAGCGTCCACATCATACCTGCTCCTCAGACATGGGTCGGAGCTCGTGACGCACGCCGCCCGGTAACGTGATTCGGTGAAGTCTTCCATCACAGCCCCATATTGCAGAGTTCAGGGATAGCTGATCGTAACTGACATGACAGTTGAGAGACCAGCTCGGGCATCGTTTTTACCACGGAAGCACTGCGGGCCGTTTGCACCGCGGATGCGCATCACAGATTGTGTGACGCTAAGCCAAACCATTCTGTAACCAGACTGATGCAACGTCACGGGGAGGTACCCCTGTTCAACTATTAATGGGGGATTGCGTCGAATTAACACAAAAAACACACACGCACACAACAAGGATATGCTTTGGTGAGCACATGCAGCCTAGACGCCGCAGGCATGCCGTCTGCTCTCACTATTTGGCTGAGTCGTTCAGCTGGTACTCGTTGGACCTGCCGAAGCACTCCTGCACGCCGCCGTCCAGCCAGAGCCGGTTCATGGCCGCCAGCAGCTCGTCACTGAACGGCTCCGTGTCCTCCATCCGGGAGATGACGTCCATCACCATCTTGGCGTCCGGCTGGGGGCGTCGGACAGGCGCGATGCCGAGGACGGACACCAAACGGACACGCCGACGCCTCGACATCTTGCACTCATAACGCACGGCCTGCTTCCGTTAAGCCGTGTTTCTGTTGTGTGTGCAGCAAACGTTCTCGTTTTCTATTAATTATACTTCAGCAACGGTGTCGAACAGCCCGTATCGGCATTACGCAGAACTTAACCCGACATCAACCGGACTCCTCAACGGCGCACCATTGACCGGACGGGGGCAGATTTGACCCCCCACTGATCTCAAAAACGGCTGGGCCGAATTCAGAAATTCAAATTGCAATGAAAGTGCCGTGGTATGCAGTCTCAGGCCACACAACAAACTTAGGTTTAGGTGCGCATTAAGGTCACAGGTCAAGAAAAGATATTAGAATGATACTTTGGAACATCTGACCGACCCACAACGTACTTCATTTAGAACGTATCTTGTGGTGTGAAATCACAGCGCCCTGATCAAACGTGCTGAAAAGGAAGACGTTCTAGGCTGCGTGCGCCGTACTAGGTCTGTA
>NW_023596545.1:7390186-7405976 GCF_011947565.3 Pollicipes pollicipes
CCAGGAACTATGCCACACCGCAAGCCTTAGAGCAAGCTGGTTTTGACCTTGGTCTGACCTCTACACCTGACCTTAGGTCAACGTTATTTGCTCATTCCATATTTTTGTTGTCTAAGAAAGCATCTCAGAGATGTACGGTTTCGTATAATACTCCGTTGTTGCATCAGATTGAACGATTCCCTACAAATTGACTTTGCTCAAACCATGACCTGACTTTGACCTACCGTAGGTCAGCGTCTTTACAGGGTACATCTAAATATTTAAGCGAACGATCCGCTATTTAATTGTCTACAGCTCTGCAAAATTTGTCCTAGCTGCACCGCGTCGTTCGCAACCATTCTGGAAAAACCTTCGGATGGTCAATTTCACCCCCTCACCCGGGCGCGTGTTAAAAAATGTCTGTACAGACACATAATTTGACACTATTTCAGCTGGCTGGCTATAAAAACATCATGGTTTTATGGACGGGTGTGATGTCACATTACTTCCTACCAAAACTTTTCAAGACTTTTTAAAAGTGATTCGGAAACATCTCTAACGCAAACGCGACTTGACAATGTCTTCTTTCATGTTTTCTTGTCGTTTCTCTGTTAATAAATTTGCAGTGCTCCCAGAGCCTCCTTACAGTACTCACAGAACTTACAGGGTTTACATACCTTAATATGATCCAAGATTGATGATCCTTGAATAAAATGATTTTCAAAGCTTGCCTTGCTCAACACGCTACCAGTGTAAACAAAATAATGGCGTAGCCAGCATCCAACATCCTCAACCGATTGACATTGCTGATTGCCAGTGCTAGTATTTTCTTAGACCATCGGTAACCAAAGACATCGGTGGAATGAAGGTACAAAACTACAAGTATAAAAATATAGAAGTGCTTCGTTTGATATACTAAACTTATTCTATAACGGATACACGTAGTTAGCCTATTATACGTTGATAAAATGCATGAAAATAATATTTTCCTTGTCATAGTGTTAAGTGCATACCAAAGATTTAAAGCAGCATCTCAGTTTTTGATTTCAGGGCTACTGACACCTGACTTGACGTGCTGCGGCTCCTGACACCTGGCATCGGTTGCTTGCCGCATCTGCATTCAAACCGCATCTGCATACCACATGTCCACGTACGTGGAATGCTGAAACTTCCAAATGACCCCTGGGGCATTATGACACCTGTTCTTACACTTCCACCGCACCGGAGACAGCTACGCGACCGTCACGGTGAGGGCCGCTGGACGGCGCAGGGCAGCGCACCGTCACACCGAGCCACCATTGTACCGGCGCCACCCGGCCGGCCGCGCTCCGTTCGGCGTCACCCGATAAAAACACGGGGTCCGACGGCCATAGGCCGCGCTCTTCCCTCGGCCGTGACCGTGACCCGGGCCCGGCGACAGTGACCTCTGGCTGGTCAGGGTGGGGTGGTGCTGCACTCTTCGGAGGTAAGAGGGGAGTGATTGTGACCTGTCGTGGTCGAAAGAGACGGGTGTCGTGGTCGAAAGAGAAAAGAGACGGGAGACCCACGCAAGTTAGTAGGAAGCCCGATGTCCTTCACAGATATGGAAGAAAGCCGTTGTGACCTGAGGTTTTAATATAGAGGCAACAGCCCTCAGCGACGAATGGTGAACGCAGTTTTACTTTTACATAATTCTGTTTTACTTGTGGCTGGATTCCCATGACTCCAGAGGAATGATCTGACCCATTAAATATACCGGTGAAACATCAGCCTTTGGTGCCTTCTCAGGGCACCACATCGACAGTCGACGCGCCGTTAGACTTCACATATCACATATGCTGACTGCTGTCATGGTTACCTCCTGGGTACCAGCTGGAGTGACTATGACCCCTTGGAGAGATTCACTGCGATGCGGTTCAGGCGTCTGGACACAATGTCTTCGTGAGGCGGAAGCGGGCAGTGTGAGCGACGGCGCGACGACTGGACCACCGCTTCCCGCGCGGCCACCAGCTATCTTATCTGGCCACTCCCAGCCGCCGGCTTCCCGTCTGCCGTGATAATATGGTAACGAGGGCTCTAGCGTGCCCCGTCACAGTCAGTACGGGTCGAGGTGAGTTGTTGGAAGGGTGTGATTTTATATGGCCAGGTCACAGACCGGTTATCGCTATCAGTTGGATCCAGAGCAATTGTGCCCTGCGAGTGCTTAAGCACCCCCATACAGGACACGCTCCTGTCTATACACCGGGGCCAGCCTGAACGCGCGCAACTCATCCTGAAATCTGGATGTCTGGAAATCATAGTCTGGGTCTACGCCTGAAACGGAGCCGAAATGTCTACTCGTCTTCATAAAGTGTCATTTAAGGAGCTAATGTCATACAGTACCGTGCTCAGTAAGTGACTTTGCACCCGGACACATAACTGAACAACGACTTGCAAGCTTGTTGACAGCCAGTACGAAATCTTATATGCTATAGCAACTCGAATTTTTCATTTATCGGCAGGGCTCCAGTCATCTGTGGTTTGGCATAGTCTGGGGAAGTGTTAGCTTGTTTCTGTGACAATGAGTCAGTGAATGACGCTTTCCTCTCCTTGGTGGAGTCAGTTCTGATGAATCCATGCGTACTTGATAACACACTTTCGGTTGTCAGTCCACACCATTGTGCCTGCAACCTATTTTGCGTTAACACCCGCCCGGATGGCCGATTAAATACACTTCGCTCAGATTTGTTGGGGGGTAAATTTGATCCCCTGATATCTCAGAAGCGAAGATAGCTGGAGACGCCGAGCTCTACAGGGTGGATGGACCTGTTGGTGAACTCATTTGTACCAAAATTAGAGGTTCCTGAAACCTCACCTTGGGCTCAAATAAGATCAAGCAAAGTCAATCGCCAGCTTGTTGTCCAAAGTTCCCCAGACTTCCTCATGCAACAACCATGAACTTAGATATCTGTTTTAAGCAAAAGGTCATAGCACTCATGAAAAGTAAGTGCTGTTGTTTGACCTTTTGAAGAGCAAGGTAACCAAAAACCTACACAAAGACTTCTATTTTGCCATTCAAATAAGCCTAATGGATTAAACCACAAATATTTTCCTAAGACATAATAATAATAACGCTGATGTGGGCCATGGTAGGGCAGTGCTCTGCACTGACATTCAAAAAGTTAATGGAATGTGTCTATTGCGGTCACTATGATGCATACATTCAAAATGGGCACCAGAGACTACCCCATAAAGTAATTTCTGGGGTAAAAGCAGCCTAGTTTTGACCTTTGTCTGACCTTTATACCGGACCTTGATGCAATAAAATTTGTTTTAATTTCAAATTGAATTGGTTAAGTGCTGAAGAATGCGTCTCGGAGATGTATGGTTTCATTTAACACTCCGTGTTGTGTCATATGTAACGATTACCCTAAAATGGCCTTCGCTGAAAGCCATGGTCTGACTTTGAACAACCATGGATAAGGGACGTTACAAGGTATATTTAATTGCTTTTAGCAAAAGATCCGCTGCTAAATTTCCTGCAGTTATGCCAAGTTTGGCGAGGCTGCACCGCACCTTTTGGACGTCGATCTGGAAACATCCCTAAGGGGTAAGGGGTTCAATTTGATGCGCACCCGAGTGGCTGCTAATGCACGGCACCGTCAATATCAAGGACAGTTTTACTAAAGGACAGGTTTGGGTGCCTCGAGCAGAAAACACCCGACGCTAAAAAATGCATTTTGTTTTGTTGGACAAGCGTTTGCAAAATATAAGAATAGCATGAGGATGCGCGTCAAATTTTGTAGATGAAAAAGTTTGTGCGGACGATAAATCGCCTGTCAACAACGAACCATTGCTATCAAAATGATTTAGTCCTAGCGTTTTACTGACATGTGTTGAGGGTAATCTTTGAAGTATCTGGTCTGAGATGATCTTTAAATAACTTGCTCCATACATTTGGAGTTCTATCATCAGGTTCTAACGCAAGCAGAGCTTATCGCGTCAGCGCTGACTTCGCTATTAGATCGTAGAATTCCAAGAAAACGGCAGGCTATTGCGGCGAAAGTTTGATGTGGTTTAGTGGTCGACACAGTTTGTCCTGACCTTTGATGTCATGTGACCTGTGACGCTATGCTCGGAATAACGCCATCGGTAAATGTTAATATGTCATAGCTTGAAGACTTCATGGACTGGTAAAGCCCAAAGGTGTCCGTATGGAATGGGTAGTTCGTTGGGCTGGGCACTAGCTTTGGAAAAATTACGGATGTGGATCAAATATCGGGTCGATGCTTCAAGAAATGCTACCCGGTGTTACTTATTGCTCTTTTCAGTTCTAAATGGATCCTTTATCTTACTTTTATAGCTGTCAACGCCATAGGCTGACCCTGTGTGTAAACTCTTCTAAACGTTCCATAATTTGGATGCATAAATAATGAGCAGTGTAAACGAATGAGCAAGGAGTGAGTAAAACTGATTAGGAATGGGTGGCGGGTTGGCATGGACAGTGTCACGAGCAGCGGCTAAAAAAGGAGAGGGGATGTTTATCGTTGAAGACCTCTGAGCACATCTGAGCATCCTTCTTCCCGATTGGTAGTAGGCCGCTGAATTAGCACCAGGAACAGCAGACCTAATAGCGAGTCTGCGGTTTAGGTGACTTCCTCGGTCTTTTGCCATTCAGACCTGGCATTTTTGTCTGGCTTAAGAATCTGTCCAAAACTGTTTTGCTTTGATGTATTACCAAACCTTTCTTTACTGTTATTCATAACCAATAGATAACTCCAGGAAAAAAATGCTGTATACACGAATGGCAAGAACCCAAGGAAGTCATGTCAGCAGGTTCTTCGAGTCGAGTGCTGATCCAGCCACTTGCTGTGGACCGGGAAGGAGGAACGGCTATGGCCCACTGTTAGTTGGCTGTGTGTTACACCAAAAATGTGCTTAGTAGATGACGTTTTCTCACGGGCTGATCCAGGAGTATTGGTACCCCTGATTCGCCTCGTTGTGCGTCTAGCAATGAAACTAGTTTCACCCAATCAGCCAGCACTGAAAACCAGACGGTGCCTGCACAAATCAATACTATTGCATCATCCTCTACTACGGCGCGCAGGGTTTTTATCGGCCTTCTGTTATCAGTACAGCTCTTTGCAAGGGAAACTGAACGACATTCATTACGTGATTAGTGCTGGTGCGAATCAAATGACAGCCCGCAGTGCATCGATCTACTTCAGGAGCCTCCCAGAATTCCCGACCTGGCGACATTCTTTCCCACGGATCCGGACTCCACCACTCAGGCTACGCTGAAAGGCTCTGCGTACCACAAAAACGAATTTTGACGCGCAGAGGATTGATCAAAGTCCCTACATATCCGTTGTTAAATGCACTCGTGATGCAGTATTGCAGCATATCCTTGGTAGATGGGGGGGGGGGGGGAGATGATGACAACCACATTTACGAGCGCTTACGCACTCTCGGCTATCCACATGCCTGTCAGGACACTGACTCCGGATGGCGGGCGGGGGGAGAGCAGCGGCGGGTGAATCAGACGATAGCCCTGCGAGCGGTCAGCCCAGTCCGGCCGGACCGCGCGGCTCGGCTCGGCTCGGGAATACCGGCTGCACCCGCCTGACTCAAGCGGCGCTCGGCGACCGTTAGCGCTGGCAGTGACCCCTTAATAGGTCGCGACAAACATGAGTCGGAAGTCCGCTTCTTGACCAGATCGCCAGCCCGCCGGTGACCGTAGGCGATTATAACCATTCCACGAGTCCAGTCCAGTCAGGTCTCCCGGAAGTGTCCCCAGCTTTTAACTTTTGGCGGTGTCCGCGACAATGAAACTCCGTCTGTGTACGGGTAAGCGAGATATTTGGAGAGGCCTCCACAGCTCATAGTGACACTCTGCGGACTATAGGCGAATTTTTCAGTCACTGAAAGACGTTATTTTCATTATTGATGACTGAGGTGTAAATAACTCCTACGTTCCGATCTTGAAAAGCGCTGCACGCAGGCGTATTGCAAAGGTTCTTCAACGGTACTGCTAAGTGCCACGTGCGGCGATTGTTGTAAAAAATGAGTGCGCAGCTGTCTAATCTTGGGCCACGCCGGACGTGTGCCGATGTCCTCCAAAGAAGATCACGAGATCTGATCCACAAGATCTGAATCCCTGATATTCTGGGATCCAGGACATTTTTGAATTCTAAAATCAAAGCGACTTTTTGGATATTGGAACTTTAAAAAAATAAAACAAATATCCTCTGGGATCCTGGATCGCTGCATGGTAGCCTGAGATCCTGAATCTTTTTAACTTCTACTAACGGATTTTATGGGATGCTGGGCTTTGAAGACTTTTCTGGAAAACATTTTGAAATCTGAGAGGCTACTTTAAACTTAGACGCGGAATGTTCCAAAACCCATTTTTATAGCTACACGAAGCCTTTAAGGTGTGAAAGTCACGCCAATGGTTGGCAGAGCTGTTTTCATTTCATAATACCAACCGAAACTTATTTACTGCTACAGAGATGGTGAATGGCATGCCTTTCTCCTGCTAATTGACATCTTGCCATGTTTCACTAATCAAGTTAGATCTCATAACGACATCTATGTGCAAGACCAACTTAAGTGTTGTCTTATATAGTTACTACGCTGACACCCATACTTTGTCAGCGATCGATTAATTTTCATGAATTGCATGTGCTAGATGCTGCGTCTCCATCCTGTTTCTTTTACCTGGCTGCCGTAGAAGACACATCATTGCAATGGCATAGCAAATCTTATCTCTATGTGACAAGTCGTGAAGTAGATAATTTGAGATGGTGGGAAAAATGTGTCAGATTTTTGCCATTTTCAATGAGAGTGGCCACCTAATTTGAAACACACTTACATGCATTGCAAGCTGCAATTTTTTGTTAGGGCAAAATGCATGCTCTGTATGTGCTCTGCAAATGCTCTGTATGGAGCCACAATGCAAAGTTCGGCCCCATTTTCATTCAAATATTTTCCTGCCTACCTGCTGATTATCATCATCAGGAGCGTGCTTAACAAATTTGGTACACATCGCTGCAGTTACATCGCCCATGCCATGAGGGTGTGTTTACCGCCATGTGCCCAGAAAAAGTACATTGAATACTTGATACCAAGTCATGAAAGTGCATGCAATTACATTGGGATATCCACTCGAACGCTTCCAGCTTAGTAGCTTTTTATAATACTTGCAGTTATCTAATAACTGGGGCTCACACACACCTATCCCACAAAGTACACCGTTTTAGTGTTGTACGGAAACACATGGGAGTCAACGCTTATTTTAACGGCAGCTCATACCGAGATTAAAGTCACGCAATTGATTTTGTCACTGAAATTTTAACAGCGTCTCAGGACCAGTTACGTTTAATAGCAGCCTTTGGTTATTCCACTGGAGCACCGTCAAGGCAAAGCAAAGATACCAATATTAATTATTTCGAGGTCAAATTACGCTGTCAGCGCTCAGTAACAGCATTGACTTATTCCCTGCAAGTGTCGTAACCGCCGTCGTCATGACCCTCACACCGTGGTATCTCCACTGATGTAAATAACAGAAAGTTTGTGATTGGCCTAACGGGCGGTAGGCGCCCGTTGCCAAGAAGCGCATTGTAAGTTGTTCAGTGCATTAGCGAGGAACATTATTCACATAGATAAGACAGAATTATTAGCCTTATTCCTCGGACAAAAGCCAAGAGAATGGAGATATAGTTGGACTGATATTTCGGCAACATGTCTTTATCGAAAGAATAGCACAACGCTCATATACAATAGCAGAAAACACTTCTTCCATTGCTTCGATAAGGGCATTTTGCCGAAATATCAACCCAAGTATATCTCCATTCTCGTGGTTTTTATCCGAGGCATAAGGTAATACTACCGTCTTATCTAAGACGCGCATTCCTTTAAGATTGAACCAGCGCGCCAATATGGACCCTGTGATGCTCCCATTCCCGAAGGTAAAGTACGCCTCGTCGCTCCATGCGACGTCTTCTGGTTCCGTGTAATCTAAGAGTCACTGTGACAAACGCCATAGTGGAGAAATAGAAAGTACTTCTGTGGCGCAAGCATTACAGAGTGCACACCTTGGCAAAAGCAGGGCATGAAATGTATTACATTCATAGTGGTGAGCAGAGCGTGAAATTATATTTCTTCTGCAGGGTCGCCTACTTCAAATAGCAATTCTGGGATAGTCAGGGCTTCGCGAAAACTGATTTCACTGATCAAACCGTATGCGTCTAATCTAGCAATAAGTGAAAAGTACAAAGAGGTTGCATACTTCAGTTAAATGTTATGCTTGCATGTCATAGGAACAGATGGCATCGAACGGCTCCGGACCAGACCGAACTGAGCCAGACGTCACAGAGTAGGACCAGACCGAACTGAATGGAACGCTTTGAGGCCAGGCGGGATTGGATGGAGCCAGATGGAACTAGACCTAACTGCAGGTACCAGATGGAGTTGAAGAGAACAGGAACGATACTGCACACGGCGGAACCAGATGTGACCAGGATGGGACCAACCGTAACCAGACGGGCCCAAGTTGACCCCGCCCGGTCCCACTTAGCCCCAACTGGTCTCGTCCGGTTTAATCCCGTCCCGACGTTGCCGTTGTCTCCATCTGGCCACGCCCGGTCTTGTCCGGTTTAGCCTGGTCCTATTCAGTTCCGTTCAGTCCTGTCCAAGTTTGGCCAGCCCTGTCAAGTCCCATCCAGTCCCATCCAGTTCCATCCAGTCCCACCCGGTTCCGTCCAGTCCCGTCTCATCGCGTCAGGTCCCGTGCGATACTGTCCAGTCCGGTGCCCCCGTCCGATCGGGGCCGGTCCTTCCAGTCTTACCCGGTCCCGTGCGGGCTCATCACGCTCTACCCGACCTCGTCTGGTCCCGTCTCATTCCTGTCGGTCCCGTCCGGTTTCCGTCGGTCGCGCCCGCGCCCATCCGGACAGTTTGATGTTCCACCCGGTCCCGTCCGATCGCATCCGGTCACATTCGACACGGCCATTTTTTTTTTTTTTTTTGGCCTCGTCTGGTATCTCCCAAGCCGTGTTCGGTCGGGTGCAGAACTATACCAGGTTGACGGGGATTGTTGTTTTGATGACGTCACCGTGTAACCAGCTGAAAGTTTGCATGACCTCCATCCTCGCATAATCAAATGACAGCTGTCTTACATGTTTCCGCGCCGATTGGTGCGAATTGGCTAAACTAAATGTTAGCTAAAACATTTAAACATTTTTTTAAAAAAATTTGCAAAACAAACCAAAACACAAAAACGCACGCACACACACGCGTACACGCACGCACGCACGCACATACACACGCACGCACGCACACACGCACGCACACACACACGCACACACGCACGCGCGCCCGCCCGCACGCCCGCACGCACGCACATACACACAAACACACACACACACACACACAAACACCCCCCCCACACACACACATACACACACTCAAGAAAGAAAAAGAAAAGAACCGTCAAGCAGCAGGTTACACCGAGCATCAGTGCGCGGGCTCTGTCACTACATTTTCCTTTCCTCGTCAGATTCATTCATTTTTAAGTCACATTCCGACACGCATTTCTCAACTGCCACATAACTGGCTTCATGTGCGGTAAATTCATTGATGGATGGGGGCACTAGCGCGCATCCACATCGCCGGATGTGGGTCTTCCCAAGTAGGATGTATCGGCAAATGCTGTCCGTCTGCTGTTCTCACCAGCCTGCAGTCTCAAGATCACGTGATCAGTCCCGAGATCACGGTGTTTGCTGGCCGACCAATCGGTATTCTAAGCTTCCGCCACATATTTGCCCAAAACCGCCGTGCCATTGCGCACCACCCAGAAAGTGCAAAATAGCCTCGGTGTCCAGCAGACAGCGACGACATTTGTCCTTATCGGTAATCCCGAATTAGTGGAGCACCACTTTTGCGGTCATTTGTGCGGCCATGATTTTTGAAATTGCATCCATCGAAGTTTAAATCGGATGTAGTCTTGAGCTGCTTATTGTACTACGCAATCCAGTTAACTTCGTCCGCTTTATCCAATTTTAGAATCCATTTCATCTGGGCCTTCTCTGGCTTTGAAATGCTAGCTGACGTCTACAAATTTTGCATGCCTCCGCGTAACCCTGTGTACGCTTACACTGTTGTGAAGGCTTCCGAATGCCCAGCCAGTCTAGGTTTGTGACGCGAAAGAATCTTATAAGCGGACTGCGTGCTCGTATACCCCCCCCCCCCCCCCCACACACCCCATAGGACATGTCCGTGCTGATATTCGCATAGTAGGTCATAAGTCGTCATGAGCCATCTTTCACCAACATCACACATATTTTTCGTTCTGGTAATTTTCCGTCTGATCAGCATTCGTTTGGGCATTAAAACAACCACCTCCAGTTTTTTTATTCCAAGTTTTGCATCATCCCTTCCGGCCACTGGCATACTCGGAACTTAAAACTTGTTGACCCAAGAGTTTTAACACGCGTTCGGGTGGGGGTCAAATTGACCCACGAAAATGATTTTCCAGAATGCTTTCCGAACGGCGCTGCGTAGCCGCGCCAAATTTTGTGTAGCTTTAGAGAATTGAAAAGGGATCGTCTGACATAAAACATTTTGATGCACCTTGTTAGGTCGTTGACCTAGGGCAGGTCAAAGTCAGGCCATGATTTCAGCGAGGCAATTTTTAGGGAATCGTTCAGTCTGATACAACAACGGAGTGTTTGGCGAAGCCATACATCTCTGAGATGCTTTCTTAGGCAACACAAATATTGAATGAGCAAATAACGTTGACCTAAAGTCAGGTATGGAGGTCAGACCAAGGTCAAAACTAGCCTTATTTGTAACTCTATGGCTTGCTGCATAGGATGTTTTCTGGTGCTCATTTCGAATTTATTGACAGCGGGAATCGCGTTATACATCTTCTAGTCAGAGGTCAGAACAGGTTATTGATCTAAGATGATTCGGGTCGGCATTTTGTTTTTGGAACAAAACTAGCTATTGTAATTTTTGTCGCTTAGTCAAATGCAAAACTCGGAGAAGTCTTGTATGATTTTGGTCACCATGACCTTCAAAAGGTCAAAAAAGGTCACTGACCTCAAATGGTTTGTTACCTTTTGCCTAAAAGGCAGTTGCCTAGGTTCTGGGACACTTTGAAGACCAGCCTGAAATTTCACCTTGTTTGACCTAATTTGACCTAAAGGTTATGACCTAAGAAGCTCAAACTTTGATCTAAGAGAGTCCACGTACAGGTTAAGACACCCTGTGAATTTGCTGTATTTAGCTCTATTAGTTCTCGAGATCTCAGTGGGGTCAAATTAAGCCCCACCCGAGCGAAGGGTACCTAGCCGGTCCCCGGGCGCTGCTAAAGCTACGCGTCCTAGAACCAAACGGCGATACTAACCGCAATCCCCCTTCAGTCTAGTTATTCTTCACTGTTACCCTGCGAATCTATTCTTTTTTTGTTACACATGAGGTGAAAGATTAGAGCTGGGGTCTCCTCGGTTTTTCAAAGATAGACATTATGTGTACCAGCTGCGAAAGGGGCTCAAATTTCCGTAGGAGCTGATGATTCCATCCCTCCAAGTACTCAGACGCTGTTTCAGTTTTCCAATTTAAATGGGATAGTTTATGTCTACTGGATTGCACACCTTGGGCCCGTGTCAACACGAAGTATTCGATTTGAGCCGCTATCCAGTTCACATTCGAAGAATATCTTTTGCGCTCTATGACTTAAACTGTTTATACAGACAGTACAAATCTCATTCAGCTGCAAGCCATTACCTGCGTTTAACCTCTGACTACGGGTTTAACACCGCTGCTGTTACTCTGCCGATATGCCGAGCTAAATGAAGGTGCTAGAAGCATTCAAAAATACCTTGTGTATATGTGGATTTCAGTTGTGTATAGATACTGTACAAGATTGTTGATTCATACCGTTTAAGGAAGTGCAAGATTTGCGCTGGCGATGGCCGTGCACCATCATTGGATCAAACCAAATCTTTACCTGTGCTGCTGTGTTATTCGCCAAAAACATGTTCGAGTGCAGTTTATGACATGAGTCTGTACCATAGAGAATCGTTTCATATCCCCAGACACTAACAGTTTTTTTTTTTAGCTTTTCCAGTTTTTAAAACCGCCAGTTGCAGGTTTACTCAGAAATTATTTGCTGTTATAATGCAGAGTAAAGTTGGCTTGGCTTGTTGACCACACCAGCGACAGTTTATGGTGACACGATGTAAGTGCATACATTTTTACAAACTGTTTTCTAGCACATTCCAACGGTTGCTTTGGATCGGAAGGTTGGCGTAACCACTGAAGCATCTGTCACACTACATTCTCTGCCCATGATGTTATGTAAATTAGGCCAAGGGTTGTGTCAGGATATGATAATTTGTCCAAAATTGCAGTGGCATGCATGTCAAAAGGATCTTCCGAGATCTAGGAACTTGTAATATTTTGGGGTCCTGGATCTGTCTTCAAATTTTGGCTAAGGATCACCCGTAACCCAGGACCTGGTTTTGGTGATTCTTGTCGCAGAAACTTCTGGGATCTTGGATATATTTGAATTCTAATGAAGATTTTCTAGATCTAGATTTTTTGAAATATTGTCGGAACATCATCGGAGATCTGAGATGTTTTTGAAATTTTGTCGGAGAATCTTGCAAGATCATGGATTTTTTTGTAACTTTGTCGAAACATCTGCTCAATCTTGGATCTTTTTGTCTGGGATACGGGCGCACACCTGCTGACACCTCACAGTGCGGCGACTATACCCGTCAGCGACCGCTGCGCTCATTGGCCACCCGGGCCCGCCCCAGCGGACGGGCACCGAGCTTCGTCAAACATTGGTTGCCAAACATTAGTTGACTGGTTTGCTCATCTAAAAAAATCCGTAGCCGCGCGAAAAGTCTTGGAAGATTATTTGGCAACATTTAACGAAATATCTATAATGTGAAAAGCCTTTTGACAACATGTTTTAAAAGGTCTTGCACCCCATCTGGCCTTTTGGCAAAATATACGAATTTCAAGACATGGAGCGGTTCTTTGACAAAACTCCAAAACAGATCCAGAGTCCCGAAAGATCGTTCGCCAACATTTCAAAAATATTCGCAAGTCAAGGAGATTTTTCAGCAAACTTAAGAGCTATGACTACAGACCCTGATGAATCCACATCTGGGATTTCGTCCGGTAAATTTCGGAATCTTTGGACATGTCAGGGTCGGCAGCCGGAAACCACCCGCGTCAGCTCTGGGTCGGCAGCCGGACACCACCGCGTCAGCTCTGGGGCGGGGCAGCCGACACCACCGCGTCCAGCTCTGGGTCCGGCAGCCCGGACACAACCAACCGCGTCAGCTCTGGTCGGTCAGTCGGGACCACCACCCCCGGGCGTCAGCTCTGGGGTCGGCAGCCGGACACCACCGCGTCACTCTGGGTCGGTGCAGTCGGACACCACCGCGTCAGCTCTGGGTCGGGCAGCCGGACACCTCCGCGTCACCATAGCTGAGCCGCCAGGCTTGTCAGCTATGTCACGGGCCACCGGAAGGTAGTGGGCGGTCGTGCTGAGAACGGAACCGGCGGGCACTGGTCGCCTCTCATTACCGCCCGGTGGCGTGTCACGCCAGGCACGTCCGACCAGGCCGACCGGTCAGAACGCCACGCTAATCCTTCCGTAAGACCTTCATCCCTCCTCTTCCTATGTCGCCGCGCCGCATTCGGACCGGACACACACGGCGGTTACACCCGGACCGTCTTAACGTCGGCTCGGGCGCACTCGCTCGGCCGATCCGGCGCCCATTATTAATGCACGAGCACGTCGGATGCCAACTCAGCATGTAGCCAGGCAGGAGCACGTGGGGTTCAGAGCAGCGATCAAAGGAGGCACGTGACTGCTCCGGTTGAACCCTGTTGCAACACGTGTTTTTATGTCTTGCTTGATGACATAGGGTGGTGCGGGTCTGAGACAGACAGTATCGTATGGTGTGAACTCAGCTGGAGGGCTCGCCTTTGTTAGGGTCTCTGAATATGATGCGGCAAAGCGATCACCTGGATCAGCTTGTACACGAAGATGGTCAAACTCTGGTGGTATCGGAAGGCGGCCGAAGCAGAAAGGGAGCTGCTACGGTGTCTACGTGTGAACAAGCAATTTATCGTCCCAACGCGTCAGACCAACGTGTGATTCTCAAACGGGACTCATCAAGACTGCAGAAGATGCAGAGGAGTTAGTGGGGATGGTAACTGTCTCAAACCTTCCTGGCCGTTTTCAGCAGAACAACGTCCCTTGCTTGTGAGTGGATTGGGGTGTTTATACTGCACTTTCACAAAACTCATAATTTGAATGCACCACAGGAGTTCCCCAGCGCCCATCTGGAGCTGCCACCGTATGATATTGACAGTTATCTAGGTTCTGGAGGTACTTTTGAGACCAACCTGACATTTGAACTTGTTTGACCTTGTTGCATCTGAATCTCATAACCTAGGATGTTTAAACTTTCATCTAAGTGAGTTCACCTACAGTTTAAGACGTCCTGTAAGTTTGGTATCTCTAGCTCTCTTAAATCCTGAAATATCAGCGGGGTCAAACCGACCCCCACCCGAGCGGTGGGTATTCAACCAGCCGTCCGGGCACGTGTTAATTGTGTCGGGTCGTAAACTACGAACCGGGCAAAAATTACGGTGCGTTCAAGACGTGGGTCTGAGACGTGGGTTGAGACGTGGGTCTGAGACGTGGGTTTGATACATGGGTTCGAGACGTGAGACCATGGATGCATTTGATCAGTGCTGGGTGGGAGAAAATATAGATGGGATTACGTGATGTGGATATTATGTAGGACATCACTTGAAGCAGTTTGACTGATAGTCGAGAGTTTGTACACGCGTTTTACCACTGTGGTTTCTTGGCAAAAAAGAAACACACAACGCAAAACAAATCCGCACAATCAGTAGCTTAAAGCAGATAGAATTTTCGTGGATTGGATTACGTAAGGCATTTTGACACCGTCGTGATGAGCTAAGCGGCAAATATTATTCATGGTAACGTCTTCCAAGTAATGGTCAATCAAACATCACGCCATCGCCCGGACTAAATGAACTCGCACCACCGTGTTTGTGGGACTGAGTACAATCGTATTATATGGCCCTTAAAAAGGCTCACCTGCTGTGTGTTTCAGCCAAAAGTGCAGAACGCGCGTTGGAGATCGTTATGTGGATCTTAGGTTCATTAGTCATCATCTGAAATAGCCATCAAACGCCATCAACAAGGCCGCCTTCCCGAAATCTACCTCGGTGGACGGGGATCGAGTCTTCCCTGGGAGATAAAATTCATCGATCGATGTGCACACGCAGGCTATACAGACTACGATGCTGGATCATCGCCGAGACAAAACCAACGAACGACGAAGGCCGAGACCCTCACGTCACCAAACGAGACCAACAAAAAGCATCAAGGCAAGAAATAAGAAGACCAACCAGCTAACTCACCGAATCCAGGAAGAAGGGTTAGACCGAATTAAGGAAAAAGGGACTGCAGCGTACCAAGAGCAAAAGACCAGAACCGTCCAGGCAAACAAGGCAAGATCCATCATAGGTCCAAAAAACCAAGAAGAGACAAATCCAAAAAGTACAGAACAAAACCACTACCACACAACAATCACCTCGGCCAAAATATACCCACTACGGAGTGGACAAATCGCTATCACCAACAAAATAAGATTAGCGGCAAGACTAGAACCAACACAAATCGGCACATACCAAACGTAAAGACAAGACCACCCAAACAACAATATCAAAGCCAGGAAGAAGTCCCAACACTGACTATAGGAATTTGGCACTGAAACGTGCCTAAATA
>NW_023596545.1:7406976-7428829 GCF_011947565.3 Pollicipes pollicipes
CTGTCCCTTTTCATCAGCGAGACGAGGTGAGCAGAGTGGTAGCATCCCGCCTTGAGTAAACTCGCGATGCGTGCGAATCATGCTTTTGCTAGCCTTTGTCCTCCATAGGGTTTGGTTTTGTTGATATGTTTTGTTTTGGTTTTGTCTTGGGTCTGGTATTAGCATTTGGGGTTTCTTTGATATTTAGGCACGTTTCAGTGCCAAATTCCTGTTAGTGTTGGGACTTCTTCCTGGCTTCGATATTTGTTGTTGCGGTGGTCTTGTTTCTTTACGTTTGGTATGTGCTGATTTGTGTTGGTTCTAGTCTTGCCGCTAATCTTAATTTTGTTTGGTGATAGCGATTTGTCCACTCCGTAGTGGGTATATTTTGGCCGAGGTGATTGTTGTGTGGTAGTGGTTTTGTTCTGTACTTTGTTTGGATTTGTCTCTTCTTGGTTTTTTGGACCTATGATGGATCTTGCCTTGTTTGCCTGGACGGTTCTGGTCTTTTTGCTCTTGGTACGCTGCAGTCCCTTTTTTCCTTAATTCGGTCTAACTCCTTCTTCCTGGATTCGGTGAGTTAGCTGGTTGGTCTTCTTATTTCTTGCCTTGATGCTTTTTGTTGGTCTCGTTTGGTGACGTTGAGGGTCTCGGCCTTCGTCGTTCGTTGGTTTTGTCTCGGCGATGATCAGCATCGTAGTCTGTATAGCCTGCGTTGTGCATATCGATCGATGTACTTTATCTCCCAGGGAAGACTCGATCCCCGTCCACCGAGGTAGATTTCGGGAAGGCGGCCTTGTTGATGGCGTTGATGGCTATTTCAGATGATGACTACTGAACCTAAGATCCACATAACGACTCCAACGCGCGGTTCTGCACTTTTCTGCTGAAACACACAGCAGGTGAGCCTTTTAAGGGCCATATAATACGATTGTACTCAGTCCCACAAACACGGTGTGCGAGTTCATTTAGTCCGGGCAATGGCGTGATGTTTGATTGACCATTACTTGGAAGACGTTACCATGAATAATATTTGCCGCTTAGCTCATCACGACGGTGTCAAAATGCCTTACGTAATCCAATCCACGAAAATTCTATCTGCTTTAAGCTACTGATTGTGCGGATTTGTTTTGCGTTGTGTGTTTCTTTTTTGCCAAGAAACCACAATGGCAAAACGCGTGTACAAACTCTCGACTATCAGTCAAACTGCTTCAAGTGATGTCCTACATAATATCCACATCACGTAATCCCATCTATATTTTCTCCCACCCAGCACTGATCAAATGCATCCATGGTCTCACGTCTCGAACCCATGTATCAAACCCACGTCTCAGACCCACGTCTCAACCCACGTCTCAGACCCACGTCTTGAACGCACCGTAATTTTTGCCCGGTTCGTAGTTTACGACCCGACACAATTAACACGTGCCCGGACGGCTGGTTGAATACCCACCGCTCGGGTGGGGGTCGGTTTGACCCCGCTGATATTTCAGGATTTAAGAGAGCTAGAGATACCAAACTTACAGGACGTCTTAAACTGTAGGTGAACTCACTTAGATGAAAGTTTAAACATCCTAGGTTATGAGATTCAGATGCAACAAGGTCAAACAAGTTCAAATGTCAGGTTGGTCTCAAAAGTACCTCCAGAACCTAGATAACTGTCAATATCATACGGCGGCAGCTCCAGATGGGCGCTGGGGAACTCCTGTGGTACATTCAAATTATGAGTTTTGTGAAAGTGCAGTATAAACACCCCAATCCACTCACAAGCAAGGGACGTTGTTCTGCTGAAAACGGCCAGGAAGGTTTGAGACAGTTACCATCCCCACTAACTCCTCTGCATCTTCTGCAGTCTTGATGAGTCCCGTTTGAGAATTACACGTTGGTCTGACGCGCTGGGACGATAAATTGCTTGTTCACACGTAGACACCGTAGCAGCTCCCTTTCTGCTTCGGCCGCCTTCCGATACCACCAGAGTTTGACCATCTTCGTGTACAAGCTGATCCAGGTGATCGCTTTGCCGCATCATATTCAGAGACCCTAACAAAGGCGAGCCCTCCAGCTGAGTTCACACCATACGATACTGTCTGTCTCAGACCCGCACCACCCTATGTCATCAAGCAAGACATAAAAACACGTGTTGCAACAGGGTTCAACCGGAGCAGTCACGTGCCTCCTTTGATCGCTGCTCTGAACCCCACGTGCTCCTGCCTGGCTACATGCTGAGTTGGCATCCGACGTGCTCGTGCATTAATAATGGGCGCCGGATCGGCCGAGCGAGTGCGCCCGAGCCGACGTTAAGACGGTCCGGGTGTAACCGCCGTGTGTGTCCGGTCCGAATGCGGCGCGGCGACATAGGAAGAGGAGGGATGAAGGTCTTACGGAAGGATTAGCGTGGCGTTCTGACCGGTCGGCCTGGTCGGACGTGCCTGGCGTGACACGACCACCGGGACGGTAATGAGAGGCGACCAGTGCCCGCCGGTTCCGTTCTCAGCACGACCGCCCGCTACCTTCCGGGTGGCCCGTGACATAGCTGCAAGACTCGCGGCTCAGCTATGCTGACGCGGAGGTGTCCGGCTGCCGACCCAGAGCTGACGCGGTGGTGTCTGGCTGCCGACCCAGAGCTGACGCGGTGGTGTCCGGCTGCCGACCCAGAGCTGACGCGGTGGTGTCCGGCTGCCGACCCAGAGCTGACGCGGTGGTGTCCGACTGCCGACCCAGAGCTGACGCGGTGGTGTCCGGCTGCCGACCCAGAGCTGACGCGGTGGTGTCCGGCTGCCGACCCTGACATGTCCAAAGATTCCGAAATTTACCGGACGAAATCCCAGATGTGGATTCATCAGGGTCTGTAGTCATAGCTCTTAAGTTTGCTGAAAAATCTCCTTGACTTGCGAATATTTTTGAAATGTTGGCGAACGATCTTTCGGGACTCTGGATCTGTTTTGGAGTTTTGTCAAAGAACCGCTCCATGTCTTGAAATTCGTATATTTTGCCAAAAGGCCAGATGGGGTGCAAGACCTTTTAAAACATGTTGTCAAAAGGCTTTTCACATTATAGATATTCCGTTAAATGTTGCCAAATAATCTTCCAAGACTTTTCGCGCGGCTATGGATTTTTTTAGATGAGCAAACCAGTCAACTAATGTTTGGCAACCAATGTTTGACGAAGCTCGGTGCCCGTCCGCTGGGGCGGGCCCGGGTGGCCAATGAGCGCAGCGGTCGCTGACGGGTATAGTCGCCGCACTGTGAGGTGTCAGCAGGTATACGCCCGTATCCCAGACAAAAAGATCCAAGATTGAGCAGATGTTTCGACAAAGTTACAAAAAATCCATGATCTTGCAAGATTCTCCGACAAAATTTCAAAAACATCTCAGATCTCCGATGATGTTCCGACAATATTTCAAAAAATCTAGATCTAGAAAATCTTCATTAGAATTCAAATATATCCAAGATCCCAGAAGTTTCTGCGACAAGAATCACCAAAACCAGGTCCTGGGTTACGGGTGATCCTTAGCCAAAATTTGAAGACAGATCCAGGACCCCAAAATATTACAAGTTCCTAGATCTCGGAAGATCCTTTTGACATGCATGCCACTGCAATTTTGGACAAATTATCATATCCTGACACAACCCTTGGCCTAATTTACATAACATCATGGGCAGAGAATGTAGTGTGACAGATGCTTCAGTGGTTACGCCAACCTTCCGATCCAAAGCAACCGTTGGAATGTGCTAGAAAACAGTTTGTAAAAATGTATGCACTTACATCGTGTCACCATAAACTGTCGCTGGTGTGGTCAACAAGCCAAGCCAACTTTACTCTGCATTATAACAGCAAATAATTTCTGAGTAAACCTGCAACTGGCGGTTTAAAAACTGGAAAAGCTAAAAAAAAAAACTGTTAGTGTCTGGGGATATGAAACGATTCTCTATGGTACAGACTCATGTCATAAACTGCACTCGAACATGTTTTTGGCGAATAACACAGCAGCACAGGTAAAGATTTGGTTTGATCCAATGATGGTGCACGGCCATCGCCAGCGCAAATCTTGCACTTCCTTAAACGGTATGAATCAACAATCTTGTACAGTACCTATACACAACTGAAATCCACATATACACAAGGTATTTTTGAATGCTTCTAGCACCTTCATTTAGCTCGGCATATCGGCAGAGTAACAGCAGCGGTGTTAAACCCGTAGTCAGAGGTTAAACGCAGGTAATGGCTTGCAGCTGAATGAGATTTGTACTGTCTGTATAAACAGTTTAAGTCATAGAGCGCAAAAGATATTCTTCGAATGTGAACTGGATAGCGGCTCAAATCGAATACTTCGTGTTGACACGGGCCCAAGGTGTGCAATCCAGTAGACATAAACTATCCCATTTAAATTGGAAAACTGAAACAGCGTCTGAGTACTTGGAGGGATGGAATCATCAGCTCCTACGGAAATTTGAGCCCCTTTCGCAGCTGGTACACATAATGTCTATCTTTGAAAAACCGAGGAGACCCCAGCTCTAATCTTTCACCTCATGTGTAACAAAAAAAGAATAGATTCGCAGGGTAACAGTGAAGAATAACTAGACTGAAGGGGGATTGCGGTTAGTATCGCCGTTTGGTTCTGGACGCGTAGCTTTAGCAGCGCCCGGGGACCGGCTAGGTACCCTTCGCTCGGGTGGGGCTTAATTTGACCCCACTGAGATCTCGAGAACTAATAGAGCTAAATACAGCAAATTCACAGGGTGTCTTAACCTGTACGTGGACTCTCTTAGATCAAAGTTTGAGCTTCTTAGGTCATAACCTTTAGGTCAAATTAGGTCAAACAAGGTGAAATTTCAGGCTGGTCTTCAAAGTGTCCCAGAACCTAGGCAACTGCCTTTTAGGCAAAAGGTAACAAACCATTTGAGGTCAGTGACCTTTTTTGACCTTTTGAAGGTCATGGTGACCAAAATCATACAAGACTTCTCCGAGTTTTGCATTTGACTAAGCGACAAAAATTACAATAGCTAGTTTTGTTCCAAAAACAAAATGCCGACCCGAATCATCTTAGATCAATAACCTGTTCTGACCCTCTGACTAGAAGATGTATAACGCGATTCCCGCTGTCAATAAATTCGAAATGAGCACCAGAAAACATCCTATGCAGCAAGCCATAGAGTTACAAATAAGGCTAGTTTTGACCTTGGTCTGACCTCCATACCTGACTTTAGGTCAACGTTATTTGCTCATTCAATATTTGTGTTGCCTAAGAAAGCATCTCAGAGATGTATGGCTTCGTCAAACACTCCGTTGTTGTATCAGACTGAACGATTCCCTAAAAATTGCCTCGCTGAAATCATGGCCTGACTTTGACCTGCCCTAGGTCAACGACCTAACAAGGTGCATCAAAATGTTTTATGTCAGACGATCCCTTTTCAATTCTCTAAAGCTACACAAAATTTGGCGCGGCTACGCAGCGCCGTTCGGAAAGCATTCTGGAAAATCCTTTTCGTGGGTCAATTTGACCCCCACCCGAACGCGTGTTAAAACTCTTGGGTCAACAAGTTTTAAGTTCCGAGTATGCCAGTGGCCGGAAGGGATGATTGCAAAACTTGGAATAAAAAAAACTGGAGGTGGTTGTTTTAATGCCCAAACGAATGCTGATCAGACGGAAAATTACCAGAACGAAAAATATGTGTGATGTTGGTGAAGGTGGCTCATGACGACTTATGACCTACTATGCGAATATCAGCACGGACATGTCCTATGGGGTGTGTGTGGGGGGGGGGGGGGTATACGAGCACGCAGTCCGCTTATAAGATTCTTTCGCGTCACAAACCTAGACTGGCTGGGCATTCGGAAGCCTTCACAACAGTGTAAGCGTACACAGGGTTACGCGGAGGCATGCAAAATTTGCTAGACGTCAGCTAGCATTTCAAAGCCAGAGAAGGCCCAGATGAAATGGATTCTAAAATTGGATAAAGCGGACGAAGTTAACTGGATTGCGTAGTACAATAAGCAGCTCAAGACTACATCCGATTTAAACTTCGATGGATGCAATTTCAAAAATAATGGCCGTACAAATGACCGCAAAAGTGGTGCTCCACTAATTCGGGATTACCGATAAGGACAAATGTCGTCGCTGTCTGCTGGACACCGAGGCTATTTTGCACTTTCTGGGTGGTGCGCAATGGCACGGCGGTTTTGGGCAAATATGTGGCGGAAGCTTAGAATACCGATTGGTCGGCCAGCAAACACCGTGATCTCGGGACTGATCACGTGATCTTGAGACTGCAGGCTGGTGAGAACAGCAGACGGACAGCATTTGCCGATACATCCTACTTGGGAAGACCCACATCCGGCGATGTGGATGCGCGCTAGTGCCCCCATCCATCAATGAATTTACCGCACATGAAGCCAGTTATGTGGCAGTTGAGAAATGCGTGTCGGAATGTGACTTAAAAATGAATGAATCTGACGAGGAAAGGAAAACTGTAGTGACAGAGCCCGCACACTGATGCTCGGTGTAACCTGCTGCTTGACGGTTCTTTTCTTTTTCTTTCTTGAGTGTGTGTATGTGTGTGTGTGGGGGGGTGTTTGTGTGTGTGTGTGTGTGTGTTTGTGTGTATGTGCGTGCGTGCGGGCGTGCGGGCGGGCGTGCGTGCGTGTGTGCGTGTGTGTGTGCGTGCGTGTGTGCGTGCGTGCGTGTGTATGTGCGTGCGTGCGTGCGTGTACGCGTGTGTGTGCGTGTGTTTTTGTGTTTTGGTTTGTTTTGCAAATTTTTTAAAAAAATGTTTAAATGTTTTAGCTAACATTTTGTTTAGCCAATTCGCACCAATCGGCGCGGAAACATGTAAGACAGCTGTCATTTGATTATGCGAGGATGGAGGTCATGCAAACTTTCAGCTGGTTACACGGTGACGTCATCAAAACAACAATCCCCGTCAACCTGGCATAGTTCTGCACCCGGACCGAACACGGCTTGGGAGATACCAGACGAGGCAAAAAAAAAAAATGGACCGTGTCGAATGTGACCGGATGCGATCGGACGGGACCGGGTAGAACATCAAACTGTCCGGATGGGCGCGGGCGCGACCGACGGAAACCGGACGGGACCGACAGGAATGAGACGGGACCAGACGAGGTCGGGTAGAGCGTGATGAGCCCGCACGGGACCGGGTAAGACTGGAAGGACCGGCCCCGATCGGACGGGGGCACCGGACTGGACAGCACCGCACGGGACCTGACGCGATGAGACGGGACTGGACGGAACCGGGTGGGACTGGATGGAACTGGATGGGACTGGATGGGACTTGACGGGGCTGGCCAAACTTGGACAGGACTGAGCGGAACTGAATAGGACCAGGCTAAACCGGACAGGACCGGGCGTGGCCAGGTGGAGACAACGGCAACGTCGGGACGGGATTAAACCGGACGAGACCAGTTGGGGCTGAGTGGGACTGGGCGGGGTCAACTTGGGCCCGTCTGGTTACGGTTGGTCCCATCCTGGTCACATCTGGTTCCTGCCGTGTGCAGTATCGTTCCTGTTCTCTTCAACTCCATCTGGTACCTGCGGTCAGGTCTAGTTCCATCTGGCTCCATCCAATCCCGTCTGGCCTCAAAGCGTTCCATTCCGTTCGGTCTCGTCCTACTCTGTGACGTCTGGCTCAGTTCGGTCTGGTCCGGAGCCGTTCGATGCCATCTGTTCCCAAGACATCCAAGCATAACATTTAACTGAAGTATGCAACCTCTCTGTACGTTTCACTTATTGCTAGATAGACGCATACGGTTTGATCAGTGATATCGGTTTTCGCGAAGCCCTGACTATCTCAGAATTTTTATTTGAAGTAGTCGACCCTGCGGAAGAAATATCATTTCACTCTCTGCTCACAAGTATGAATGTAATACATTTCATGACCTGTTTTTGCCAAGGTGTGCACTCTGTAATGCTTGCAGCACAGAAATTTGTCAAATTGTTTGTCTAATAAATGCTATAGAAGGTAGAACCACTCTATTTAGGCAAAAATATGCGAACATGAAGCCATTATCTCGCGAGCTCAACGAACCGTTACACTATGCATTTTAGTTCTCCACTATGGCGTTTACCACAGTGACTCTTTTCGAGGCGTACTTTACCTTTGGGAATGGGAGCATCACAGGGTCCATAATGGCGCGCTGGTTCAAACTTAAAGCAATGGGCTTCTTAGATAAGACAGTAGTATTAGCCTTATTCCTCGGAGAAAAACCAGGAGAATGGAGATATAGTTGAGTTGATATTTCCGCAAACATTCCTTTATCGAAGCAATAACAGAAGTGTTTTCTGCTATTTAAGCCTTCTGCTATTTTTTCATAAAGGCATGTTGCCGAGATATCACCCAAACTAAGTATCCGTTCTCCTGGTTTTTCTCCGAGGAATAAGGCTAATACTTCTGTCTTATCTATGTGAATAATGCTCCTCGCTAATGCACTGAACAACTTACAATGCGCTTCTCGGTAACGGGCCCTTACCGCCCGTTAGGCCAATCACAAACTTTCTGTTATTTACACCAGTGAAGAAACCACGGTGGGAGTGTCATGACGACGGCTGTTGCGACGCTTGCAGGGAATAAGCGTAGTGCTGTTACTGAGCGTTGACAACGTAATTTGACCTCGAAATAATTAAGATTGATATCTTTGCTATGCCTTGACGGTGCTTCAGTGGAACAACCAAATGCTGCTATTAAACGTAACTTGTCCCGAGTTTCACTAGAGTATATTTTTAAAACGTACTCCAAAGGTGGTACAGTACTTTTAAAAGGGTTAACAGGCTAGCTGGCTAGCAACTCGGGATAAACTTGCCACCATCCTCCACCGCCACATAGATTTACAATTGCACCCATGTAGAAGACGCTGTTGAAATTTCATTAACAAAATCAATAGGGTGACTTTAATCTCGGCATGAGTTGCCGTTAAAATGAATATTGATCCCCATGTGTTTCCGTACAACACTAAAACAGTGTACTTTGTGGGATGGGCGTGTGTGAGCCCCAGTTATTAGATAACTGCAAGTATTATTAAAAGCTTCTAAGCTTGAAGCGTTTGAGTGAATATCCCCATGTAATTACACGCAATTTCATGGCCTGGTATCAAGTATGCAATGTACTTTATTCTGGGCACATGGCGGCAAACACATCCTCATGGCATGGGCGATGTAACTACAGTGATGTGTACCAAATATGTTACGCATGCTCCTGATGATGATAATCAGCAGGTAGGCACAAAAATATTTGAAAGAAAACGAGGCCGAAATTTGCCTTGTAGCTCCATACAGGGCATGCATTTTACAGTAACAAAAATTGCAGTATGCAAGGCATGTAAGAATGTTGTGAATTAGGTAGCAGTCTCACTAAAAATGGTAAATATCTGACGCATATTTTCCCCATAATCTTAAGTTATCTACTTCATGATTTGTCATATGAGGATAATATTTGCTATACCATTGCAATTATGTCTCCTCTACGGCAGCCAGGCAAGAGAAACAGGATGGAGACACAGCAGCTGGCACATGCAATTCATGAAAATTAATCGATCGCCGGCAAAGTATGGGAGTCAGCGTACTAATTCTATCAGGTAACACTAAAGTTAGTCTTCCACATATATGTCGTTATGATATATAACTTGATTGGCGAAGGATGGCAAGATGTCAAAAAGCAGGAGAAAGGCATGTCATTCACCATCTTTATAGCAGTAAATAGGTTTCGGTTAGTATTATAAAATGAAAACGGCTCTGTCAACCATTGGCGTGACTTTCATACTTATCTTAAACGCTTCATGTAGCTACAAAAATGGGCTTAAAAGATTCCGCGACTAAGCTTAAAGTTACCTCTGACATTTCAAAACGTTTTCCAGAAAAGTCTTCAAAGCCCAACATCCCATAAGATCCCTTAGTAAAAGTCAAAAAGATTCAGGATCTCAGAATGTCATGTAGCGATCCAGGATCCCAGAGCATGCTTTGATTTTTTTTAAATGTACAATATCTAAAAGGCTGCTTTGATACAATTTCAAGAATGTCCTGGATCCAGAAGATCAGGGATTCAGATCTTAGGGACCAGATCTCGTGATCGTTTTTGGAGGACATCGGCACACGTCCGGTGTGGCCCAAGATTAGCCAGCTGCGCACTCAGTTTTTTACAACAATCGCCTCACGTGGCACTTAGCAGTACCGTTGAAGAACCTTTGCAATACGCCTGCGTGCAGCGCTTTTTAAGATCGGAACGTAGGAGTTATTTACACCTCCGCCATCAATGATCAAAATAGCGTCTCTAAATGACTGAAAAATTCGCCTATAGTCCGTAGTGTCACTATGAGCTGTAGAGGCCTCTCCAAATATCTCGCTTACCCGTACATAGACGGAGCTTTGTCGTCGCGAACACCGCCAAAAGTTAAAAGCTGGGGACGCTTCCGGGAGGCCTGACTGGACTGGACCCGTGGAATGGTTGTAATCGCCTACGGTCGCCGGCGGGCTGGCGATCTGGTCGAGAAGCGGACTTCCGACTCATGTTTGTCGCGACCTATTAAGGGGTCACTGCCAGCGCTAACGGTCGCCGAGCGCCGCTTGAGTCAGGCGGGTGCAGCCGGTATTCCCGAGCCGAGCCGAGCCGCGCGGTCCGGCCGGACTGGGCTGACCGCTCGCAGGGCTATCGTCTGATTCACCCGCCGCTGCTCTCCCCCCGCCCGCCATCCGGAGTCAGTGTCCTGACAGGCATGTGGATAGCCGAGAGTGCGTAAGCGCTCGTAAATGTGGTTGTCATCATCTCCCCCCCCCCCCCCCCATCTACCAAGGATATGCTGCAATACTGCATCACGAGTGCATTTAACAACGGATATGTAGGGACTTTGATCAATCCTCTGCGCGTCAAAATTCGTTTTTGTGGTACGCAGAGCCTTTCAGCGTAGCCTGAGTGGTGGAGTCCGGATCCGTGGGAAAGAATGTCGCCAGGTCGGGAATTCTGGGAGGCTCCTGAAGTAGATCGATGCACTGCGGGCTGTCATTTGATTCGCACCAGCACTAATCACGTAATGAATGTCGTTCAGTTTCCCTTGCAAAGAGCTGTACTGATAACAGAAGGCCGATAAAAACCCTGCGCGCCGTAGTAGAGGATGATGCAATAGTATTGATTTGTGCAGGCACCGTCTGGTTTTCAGTGCTGGCTGATTGGGTGAAACTAGTTTCATTGCTAGACGCACAACGAGGCGAATCAGGGGTACCAATACTCCTGGATCAGCCCGTGAGAAAACGTCATCTACTAAGCACATTTTTGGTGTAACACACAGCCAACTAACAGTGGGCCATAGCCGTTCCTCCTTCCCGGTCCACAGCAAGTGGCTGGATCAGCACTCGACTCGAAGAACCTGCTGACATGACTTCCTTGGGTTCTTGCCATTCGTGTATACAGCATTTTTTTCCTGGAGTTATCTATTGGTTATGAATAACAGTAAAGAAAGGTTTGGTAATACATCAAAGCAAAACAGTTTTGGACAGATTCTTAAGCCAGACAAAAATGCCAGGTCTGAATGGCAAAAGACCGAGGAAGTCACCTAAACCGCAGACTCGCTATTAGGTCTGCTGTTCCTGGTGCTAATTCAGCGGCCTACTACCAATCGGGAAGAAGGATGCTCAGATGTGCTCAGAGGTCTTCAACGATAAACATCCCCTCTCCTTTTTTAGCCGCTGCTCGTGACACTGTCCATGCCAACCCGCCACCCATTCCTAATCAGTTTTACTCACTCCTTGCTCATTCGTTTACACTGCTCATTATTTATGCATCCAAATTATGGAACGTTTAGAAGAGTTTACACACAGGGTCAGCCTATGGCGTTGACAGCTATAAAAGTAAGATAAAGGATCCATTTAGAACTGAAAAGAGCAATAAGTAACACCGGGTAGCATTTCTTGAAGCATCGACCCGATATTTGATCCACATCCGTAATTTTTCCAAAGCTAGTGCCCAGCCCAACGAACTACCCATTCCATACGGACACCTTTGGGCTTTACCAGTCCATGAAGTCTTCAAGCTATGACATATTAACATTTACCGATGGCGTTATTCCGAGCATAGCGTCACAGGTCACATGACATCAAAGGTCAGGACAAACTGTGTCGACCACTAAACCACATCAAACTTTCGCCGCAATAGCCTGCCGTTTTCTTGGAATTCTACGATCTAATAGCGAAGTCAGCGCTGACGCGATAAGCTCTGCTTGCGTTAGAACCTGATGATAGAACTCCAAATGTATGGAGCAAGTTATTTAAAGATCATCTCAGACCAGATACTTCAAAGATTACCCTCAACACATGTCAGTAAAACGCTAGGACTAAATCATTTTGATAGCAATGGTTCGTTATTGACAGGCGATTTATCGTCCGCACAAACTTTTTCATCTATAAAATTTGACGCGCATCCTCACGCTATTCTTATATTTTGCAAACGCTTGTCCAACAAAACAAAATGCATTTTTTAGCGTCGGGTGTTTTCTGCTCGAGGCACCCAAACCTGTCCTTTAGTAAAACTGTCCTTGATATTGACGGTGCCGTGCATTAGCAGCCACTCGGGTGCGCATCAAATTGAACCCCTTACCCCTTAGGGATGTTTCCAGATCGACGTCCAAAAGGTGCGGTGCAGCCCCACCAAACTTCGCATAACTGCAGGAAATTTAGCAGCGGATCTTTTGCTAAAAGCAATTAAATATACCTTGTAACGTCCTTTATCCATGGTTGTTCAAAGTCAGACCATGGCTTTCAGCGAAGGCCATTTTAGGGTAATCGTTACATATGACACAACACGGAGTGTTAAATGAAACCATACATCTCCGAGATGCATTCTTCAGCACTTAACCAATTCAGTTTGAAATTACAACAAATTTTATTGCATCAAGGTCCGGTATAAAGGTCAGACAAAGGTCAAAACTAGGCTGCTTTTACCCCAGAAATTACTTTATGGGGTAGTCTCTGGTGCCCATTTTGAATGTATGCATCATAGTGACCGCAATAGACACATTCCATTAACTTTTTGAATGTCAGTGCAGAGCACTGCCCTACCATGGCCCACATTAGCGTTATTATTATTATGTCTTAGGAAAATATTTGTGGTTTAATCCATTATGCTTATTTGAATGGCAAAATAGAAGTCTTTGTGTAGGTTTTTGGTTACCTTGCTCTTCAAAAGGTCAAACAACAGCACTTACTTTTCATGAGTGCTATTGACCTTTTGCTTAAAACAGATATCTAAGTTCATGGTTGTTGCATGAGGAAGTCTGGGGAACTTTGGACAACAAGCTGGCGATTGACTTTGCTTGATCTTATTTGAGCCCAAGGTGAGGTTTCAGGAACCTCTAATTTTGGTACAAATGAGTTCAACAACAGGTCCATCCACCCTGTAGACTCGGCGTCTCCAGCTATCTTCGCTTCTGAGATATCAGGGGATCAAATTTACCCCCAACAAATCTGAGCGAAGTGTATTTAATCGGCCATCCGGGCGGGTGTTAACGCAAAATAGGTTGCAGGCACAATGGTGTGGACTGACAACCGAAAGTGTGTTATCAAGTACGCATGGATTCATCAGAACTGACTCCACCAAGGAGAGGAAAGCGTCATTCACTTGACTCATGTCACAGAAACAAGCTAACACTTCCCCAGACTATGCCAAACCACAGATTGACTGGAGCCCTGCCGATAAATGAAAAATATCGAGTTGCTATAGCATATAAGATCGTTACTGGCTGTCAACAAGCTTGCAAGTCGTTGTTCAGTTATGTGTCCGGGTGCAAAGTCACTTACTGAGCACGGTACTGTATGACATTAGCTCCTTAAATGACACTTTATGAAGACGAGTAGACATTTCGGCTCCGTTTCAGGCGTAGACCCAGACTATGATTTCCAGACATCCAGATTTCAGGATGAGTTGCGCGCGTTCAGGCTGGCCCCGGTGTATAGACAGGAGCGTTCCCTGTATGGGGGTGCTTAAGCACTCGCAGGGCACAATTGCTCTGGATCCAACTGATAGCGATAACCGGTCTATGACCTGGCCATATAAAATCACACCTTTCCAACAACTCACCTCGACCCGTACTGACTGTGACGGGGCACGCTCGAGCCCTCGTTACCATATTGTCACGGCAGACGGGAAGCCGGCGGCTGGGAGTGGCCAGATAAGATAGCTGGTGGCCGCGCGGGAAGCGGTGGTCCAGTCGTCGCGCCGTCGCTCACACTGCCCGCTTCCGCCTCACGAAGACATTGTGTCCAGACGCCTGAACGGCATCGCAGTGAATCTCTCCAAGGGGTCATAGTCACTCCAGCTGGCGCCCAGGAGGTGACCATGGCAGCAGTCAGCATATGTGATATGTGAAGTCTAACGGCGCGTCGACTGTCGATGCGATGCCCTGAGAAGGCATCAAAGGCTGATGTTTCACCGGTATATTTAATGGGTCAGATCATTCCTCTGGAGTCATGGGAATCCAGCCACAAGTAAAACATAATTATGTAAAAGTAAAACTGCGTTCACCATTCATCGCTGAGGGCTGTTGCCTCTATATTAAAACCTCAGGTCACAGCGGCTTTCTTCCATATCTGTGAAGGACATCGGGCTTCCTACTAACTTGCGTGGGTCTCCCGTCTCTTTTCTCTTTCGACCACGACACCCGTCTCTTTCGACCACGACAGGTCACAATCACTCCCCTCTTACCTCCGAAGAGTGCAGCACCACCCCACCCCGACCAGCCAGAGGTCACTGTCACCGGGCCCGGGTCACGGTCACGGCCGAGGGAAGAGCGCGGCCTATGGCCGTCGGACCCCGTGTTTTTATCGGGTGACGCCGAACGGAGCGCGGCCGGCCGGGTGGCCCCGGTACAATGGTGGCTCGGTGTGACGGTGCGCTGCCCTGCGCCGTCCAGCGACCCTCACCGTGACGGTCGCGTAGCTGTCTCCGGTGCGGTGGAAGTGTAAGAACAGATGTCATAATGCCCCAGGGGTCATTTGGAAGTTTCAGCATTCCACGTATGTGGACATGTGGTATGCAGATGCGGTTTGAATGCAGATGCGGCAAGCAACCGATGTCAGGTGTCAGGAGCCGCAGCACGTCAAGTCAGGTGTCAGTAGTCCTGAAACCAAAAACTGAGATGCTGCTTTAAATTTTTGGTATACATTTAACACCATGGCAAGGAAAATATTATTTTCATGCAATTTTATCAACGTATAATAGGCTAACTACGTGTATCCGTTATAGAACAAGTTTAGTATATCAAACGAAGCACTTCTGTATTTTTATACTCGTAGTTTTGTACCTTCATTCCACCGATGTCTTTGGTTACCGACGGTCTAAGAAAATACTAGCACTGGCAATCAGCAATGTCAATCGGTTGAGGATGTTGGATGCTGGCTACGCCATTATTTTGTTTACACTGGTAGCGTGTTGAGCAAGGCAAACTTTGAAAATCATTTTATTCAAGGATCATTAATCTTGGATCATATTAAGGTATGTAAACCCTGTAAGTTCTGTGAGTACTGTTAGGAGGCTCTGAAAGCGCTGCAAATTTATTAACAGGGAAACGACAAGGAAATAGGAAAGAAGACATTGTTAAGTCGCGTTTGCGTTAGAGATGTTTCCGAATCACTTTTAAAAAGTCTTGAAAAGTTTTGGTAGGAAGTAATGTGACATCACACCCGTCCATAAAACCATGATGTTTTTTATAGCCAGCCAGCTGAAATAGTGTCAAATTATGTGTCTGTACAGACATTTTTTAACACGCGCCCGGGTGAGGGGGTGAAATTGACCATCCGAAGGTTTTTCCAGAATGGTTGCGAACGACGCGGTGCAGCTAGGACAAATTTTGCAGAGCTGTAGACAATTAAATAGCGGATCGTTCGCTTAAATATTTAGATGTACCCTGTAAAGACGCTGACCTACGGTAGGTCAAAGTCAGGTCATGGTTTGAGCAAAGTCAATTTGTAGGGAATCGTTCAATCTGATGCAACAACGGAGTATTATACGAAACCGTACATCTCTGAGATGCTTTCTTAGACAACAAAAATATGGAATGAGCAAATTACGTTGACCTAAGGTCAGGTGTAGAGGTCAGACCAAGGTCAAAACCAGCTTGCTCTAAGGCTTGCGGTGTGGCATAGTTCCTGGTGCTCATTTTGAACTTAATAGCGGAAACCGCATCATACATCTTCCATGAACTTGTTAGAGGTCAGAATAGGTCGTTGACCTAAAATGAACCCGGCCAACATATTGTTTTTAGAAACATACCGTCTAGCATAATCTTTGTCGTTTATGCAAATGCAAAAAACTCAGAGCAGTCTTCTATGCTTTTGGTGATAATCACCTTCAAAAGGTCAAACAAGGTCACTGACTTTAACTGAGCATGTGACCTGGTGCTTAGAAACAGTTATCTAGGTTCTGGGGGCACTTTAGATACCAACCTGGAATTTGACCTTGTTTGACCTTATTTGACCCGAAGATCCTGACCTAGGAACCTCGAAATTCGACCGAAGTGAGTTCACGTACAGGTTAATACACTCTGTGAATTTGGTGTCTCTACCTCTATTAGTTCCCGAGATCTCAGGGGTGAAATTGACCCCCGCTTCCTAGCGAAGGGTATTTAGCCGGCCGCCCGGGCGCGTGTTAACGTTACGGGCGCGCGTGTCTATGCGAAACACTTTTAGTGAAAATCGCTGCTAAAATGTGTGCGGCTGGAACATTAGCGCTGAAAGTTTTTTTTTGAAAAACCTTTTAAAATTTTTGCACCGCAATCTTTTTTGAAAACGGTCATATCTTCATGTCACCCTTCAAACCAAAAATTCACGATTCCCCGTTTATTAAAATTCCTGGTTGCACCAAAGCATCTGCCGACTGTTCCAGACAAACGGTGGACCGGAACGGAACGGAACAGAACGGATCGGAACGGCATGGAACGTAACGGAGCTGAACTGGCCGAAACCGGACTGGACTGAATGGGATCGAATCGGATCGGAACGGAACGGAACAAAATGGTGCCGCCTTCCGGACGCGCCGCCTCCCCGGGCGGCAGCCCGTCCCCGCGGTTGCCACATACGTAATCAGTACGGGATGGCAGCCTCTCAAAGGCGCTCATCTTGCATTGTTGCTGATTTGCAATAGAATGATGTTGGTTTGAGCTGGTTTGCAATACCATGATGTTGGTTTGAGCTGGTTTGCAATACCATGATGCTGGTTTGAGTTGGTTTGCAATATCATGCTGTTGGTTTGAGCTGGGCTGCATCATTCGTTTGCACCACAGGGAACTGAATGTACAGGAAGGGGGCGGTCGAAATAAACCACCCTTGTATTCTTTGAAATCTGCAGGCTTCGCAGCGTGTGGCACGCCGATAGTGAATGTTTTCGTCTCTATAATATTAAATCCCTGGTGATGACACGCCATAATGTTATTAAGTGAACTAAAGCATACCATGCTACCAACAAAGCTATACTTAGCCGTCAGAAAGAAACCTTCGTGGTGGCTTCAGGCACGGATTCAGGATTTCGTCGGGGGGGGGGGGGGGCAAACAACATTGCGCGCGCTCCAGAGTTAAGGGCTCCTAAAAAGTTCTTGCATTCCGGCCATTGACTTTGAAGATTTATGGTATGTTATTTTCATACGGGAACCCATCTTACTGTGCGCAGCTCTGGAAAACCGGGCGTGTCGCGTATGAAGACACATGAAGATCATTAATTTTCTCCATATTATGATGAATCCTGTCATTATGAGGCTAGCTTTCTGAAAAACATGGCAAGATAATCTTCAGTAATAAGCCTAAACTAAAAATCATTAAAGCCATGCACGAGCTTGATTCCTAGCTTATTTACATCTCGCTGGCTGGTCGCTGTTATCAGCTGATTGCTGATGGCTAATGCATTTTTTTTGTACGGAGAAGTGCAAAATATTCTAGCAATTGAAACACATGAAGGACGCAGTGCACAAGTATAATAATGTCACAAATTCAATAACCAATGGATGTGACATAAAACGTCAGCTGCACGTGATGTAAGGCTCAACGATCGCGCGTAAAATTATTCCTCGCATATCCGACTGCTGCTGTAAGGCTAAGGCACCAAGGCTAATGGGGACGGAACCTGAGCATCATGGGTATCGCGGCAGGCCAACAAAGAGGTTTCCATCAACAAGTGTAGGGTCCTCAGAGCAAGCGAGAAGAACCCAAGACCAGTCTGGATGGCCTATGAACGATTGCTAGCATTCCGGCAGGCTGACATGTAGAACCCCGCCCAGAGCACAGGGCCCTCTAAGCAAAGAGGAATCACCCAAAACCAGCGTGCGTGAATTAATGCACCTGTGCGTTCAAGAGTACCCGGGCAGGTTCACATAAATGGCTGCAATAGGAATGAAGGATCCTCCGCAAACGAGATCAAGGGAAAAGAGTACTAGATCAATGCAGATCTAGGGCTGAGGAAACCCTACCAGAAATGTAGGGAGCCCCTCAGCATCGAGCGGGCCCTCTAATGCTGAGGGCCCCCTCAGCATCGAGCGGCTCGGTGCCTCACCTCATATGGGCCTCAGCAACAATACAAGGCCCTCCTAGCAAATGGAAAGAACCTGAGACTTTTGTGAAGGGTCTCTGCGCAACTGTGTTAAACCCCGGTTTTTTTGGGGCACGGTAAGAGCGTATAGAGCATTTCGTGCGGGGGGAAAGAATCCGTGGAGGGCCCCTGATCGATCAAGAGTGCCCAAGTATGTTAGCAAATAGTGCCCCGACAGCAGCGTAGGGTGCTACGGGAAGATGCGAAGAGATCAAGGGCAACATGAACACAGCGTAACGCCTCTGGATAGCGTAATTAGCCTCAAAAGGTCTCCCACTCACCATTCTCTTAATCAGGGAAGAATTTACTTTGTCTGCTCACGGACTCTTCGACTTTCGCTTGCGACCGTTCTTGGTCGCCTGAAGGCCCAAAGACGTCCAATTTTGCTGAGCTCTGCGAAAGAAAACTGCGTCCGTTCGACCGGTTATGGGCCGCTACGGAGCTTATGGGTCCCGCGGTGCACAAAGGCAGGCATGATTCCAGTGCCCTCCCCCCCCCCCTCTGGTTCCACCACTGACCGGAATAGCTTGATAGCTGGGGCCCGAAAAGGATATAGAGCCATCCGCTCAAATAAAAATACCCAAGACACAATATGGGTGGTCCAGGAATAGTCGAATGTGCCCGAACTATCCAGAGGTAAGGACCCGGACGAGAGCACAGGGCCCTCCATTCAAATTACCCACACCCACGACGCAATGTGGAGGGCACCCAAACGATCGAGTGCACCCGAGCAGGTTAACCAGATAAGGTTCCCACAAGAACGTAGGACCTTCCATTCTAATACGAAGTACCCAAGATCCATTGCAGCTGGCCCCCGAGCGAGCGAATGTGCAGGAGCAGGCTATCAGAATGGGCCCCGACAAGAACGTGAGATCATCTCTGTCCTGATCTATCTTGTCTCCTATCCTGTCCTGTCATGTCCTGTCCGATTCAGTCATGTCTTGTCCTGTTCTCCCATCTCTAGTCCTTCCCCGATTTATCTTGTCTCATGCTCTGTTTTGTATCTCAAGCCCTGTCCTGATCTATTCTGTCTCTTGTCCTGTCCTATCCTGTTCGTTCTGTTCTGCTCCCTCATCTACGGTCCCGTCCTCAAGTATCTTACATCCCGTTTTGTGCTGTCATCTTCTGCCCCGTGCTGCTATCTTTTCTATTCTGTTCTACACTGTCCTTCCCTATCTTGCCCCGGGTGACAGCACGTGATGTCCTGTTACACGTCCTTTCTTTGTTTAAAATACGTCTTTATTGAACGTGCAGATTTTGTGTCTACAACAGTAGGTGCCTGGAAACAGTACGAAAACGTTTTTTTTTTGGTAGCCTTCCAGCACATTTTTGCCACGAGTGGCGTTCGTATATCTACAGGAGTAAATATGCTGATCTTAGGCTCCTGCTGAGCCGGCCTGAGCACATCTCCGCTCAGTAAGACGTGAGGACGTGTACGGACTTCAAACAGCCTCACACGTATACACTGTAAGCAAGTGCACAGCCCGGGACATGGTCGACCTACGACAGAAATACTTGGCTAGCCTGTCTCCATGGCCTGCAAATGTCCCGAGAGCGTATTGGCTCAGGGTGGACGTCGTACAAGTGGCGTGCCCCAAAGGGGTGGCACAAATGACCGTTTTTTCTTTATTTTCCGCAGACGTAGCAGGGGAGGATATTCGTAACTTTATAGGAAGGTGGTAATGTCAAAGCAAATAGCCTTTTGCACTGCACCTGCCGATGCCAAAAGAAAAGGCCTTTGTGCACTTGCACCAATGTGTTCCTAAGTGTTCAGGAAACGCGCTGTGGTTTGTTATGGACCATAGCACTTACCATACTTCTGCAGTGACCTAAACGTTAACGACAGTAATCTGCACATATTAGTAGCGTGTCTGCTTCCCAGTTACAGAACAATGAGGGCTTACTGCGCGAAACGTCAGAGTCGGGCTCAGCACCCGCGGCTGAGAGTGTGCTGAGTTCTTTGCAAGTGCTTTTGTATGTGCTGGATTGAGAGCTGCCGGGAAATGACCTGCTAACTTCGGACAGAAAAACAATTGCGAAATGTTTTGTGCTGCATGCTTGGATCCACGCTTAGCTAGGGGCGCACGTGGCTGAACTAAAGGCGGTGCGCATTCTCGAGTCGGCGGCATCTGGAGCACGCAACAAATCCAACAATCCGTGACTGCATCTCCGACAATTAGATGAACGAAACAATTGCCATTGTCTTCTGGATATCGACAACCAATGGCGCCAGTTAATTGGCCCCTCTGATCGTCATCGGTGGTCTTCAGCTTGGCCGGACCGGCGCGGTCGACGCCAGGTACGCCTGCTCAGCCGTTCGCCTGCACAGGCCCTGGGCTGCTGGGTCGAGCGCTGTGGACGGCGAGGCCAGCCCGGCGGGGCGGAGGCCAGGACGCGCTAACGGACCGCGGGAAACTAACAAAGCACGAGCAGGCGAAGAGGCTCGTTCATGAAGTTTCTGGAGGGAATACCTTGCCTTCCGAGCTTCTCACAGGCACTTCCCACCGTTCTCAGTCTTCTTCGCTCATCGGCAACTCATTCATTTCCCAATTCCCACCAGGGCCTTTGTCGCGCTTACAGATCCCATTTTACCCTGACATTCGTTTTCCCTGTCACCAGCTGTCAATCCAACACCCCCAGGCGTTCCGAATTCGTGAATGGTGCAGCATCTTAAGAATCATTCGCCACCGGCCTGGACGACAGCGTCAAAGCCGCGGCTGCTTTGTCCGACCAAATGTGGTCAGCGGTGCTCCGCCACAACAATAAACCAGATGCGTCCTGTTCCGGCCACATCGGTATAATGACGTCGCTCCCATGCCCCGGCGCAACGTCTTCACCGGCCATAGGCGGTGTTTTTGTGCGGGCGACTTTATTTACCTTTCTGCGGGAGTTCAACCAACCAGCAAGTGCGCACGCGGCGGACAAAAAAAGCTTATAGTAGGCAGCAAAAACGTGCCTGGCGGTTGCCCGGCCGTCTGCGGCGGCTGTGTTTATGTGCGTGGCCGGGCTGTAATGAAATCCGGTCGGCCCCGGCAGCGGGTGACCGCCGGCGCCGGAAGCAGCGGCCAATCTCGGCTGGGCGGGGGCCGTGACGCCGACTGCAGCCATGCTCCAGTCGTCCGCGGCCCGGCTGCCCGGCCAGGTCGCCGCTCCGGCCGCCGCGGCGCCGCCCGGCCGCTAGCGTGTTTGCACTTCCGCCAGCCGGCACGGAACGGTCAGCCGCACCGATCCCAGACCACGTGACAGAACAGAGTGGCGCCGCCGAACTTAACACCTAGCAAATGTGCAGGTTAAGCTGAAAAACTTGC
>NW_023596545.1:7429477-7439477 GCF_011947565.3 Pollicipes pollicipes
ACGTTGACCTAAGGTCAGGTGTAGAGGTCAGACCAAGGTCAAAACCAGCTTGCTCTAAGGCTTGCGGTGTGGCATAGTTCCTGGTGCTCATTTTGAACTTAATAGCGGAAACCGCATCATACATCTTCCATGAACTTGTTAGAGGTCAGAATAGGTCGTTGACCTAAAATGAACCCGGCCAACATATTGTTTTTAGAAACATACCGTCTAGCATAATCTTTGTCGTTTATGCAAATGCAAAAAACTCAGAGCAGTCTTCTATGCTTTTGGTGATAATCACCTTCAAAAGGTCAAACAAGGTCACTGACTTTAACTGAGCATGTGACCTGGTGCTTAGAAACAGTTATCTAGGTTCTGGGGGCACTTTAGATACCAACCTGGAATTTGACCTTGTTTGACCTTATTTGACCCGAAGATCCTGACCTAGGAACCTCGAAATTCGACCGAAGTGAGTTCACGTACAGGTTAATACACTCTGTGAATTTGGTGTCTCTACCTCTATTAGTTCCCGAGATCTCAGGGGTGAAATTGACCCCCGCTTCCTAGCGAAGGGTATTTAGCCGGCCGCCCGGGCGCGTGTTAACGTTACGGGCGCGCGTGTCTATGCGAAACACTTTTAGTGAAAATCGCTGCTAAAATGTGTGCGGCTGGAACATTAGCGCTGAAAGTTTTTTTTTGAAAAACCTTTTAAAATTTTTGCACCGCAATCTTTTTTGAAAACGGTCATATCTTCATGTCACCCTTCAAACCAAAAATTCACGATTCCCCGTTCATTAAAATTCCTGGTTGCACCAAAGCATCTGCCGACTGTTCCAGACAAACGGTGGACCGGAACGGAACGGAACAGAACGGATCGGAACGGCATGGAACGTAACGGAGCTGAACTGGCCGAAACCGGACTGGACTGAATGGGATCGAATCGGATCGGAACGGAACGGAACAAAACGGTGCCGCCTTCCGGACGCGCCGCCTCCCCGGGCGGCAGCCCGTCCCCGCGGTTGCCACATACGTAATCAGTACGGGATGACAGCCTCTCAAAGACGCTCATCTTGCATTGTTGCTGATTTGCAATAGAATGATGTTGGTTTGAGCTGGTTTGCAATACCATGATGTTGGTTTGAGCTGGTTTGCAATACCATGATGCTGGTTTGAGTTGGTTTGCAATATCATGCTGTTGGTTTGAGCTGGGCTGCATCATTCGTTTGCACCACAGGGAACTGAATGTACAGGAAGGGGGCGGTCGAAATAAACCACCCTTGTATTCTTTGAAATCTGCAGGCTTCGCAGCGTGTGGCACGCCGATAGTGAATGTTTTCGTCTCTATAATATTAAATCCCTGGTGATGACACGCCATAATGTTATTAAGTGAACTAAAGCATACCATGCTACCAACAAACCTATACTTGCCGTCAGAAAGAAACCTTCGTGGTGGCTTCAGGCACGGATTCAGGATTTCGTCGGGGGGGGGGGGGCAAACAACATTGCGCGCGCTCCAGAGTTAAGGGCTCCTAAAAAGTTCTTGCATTCCGGCCATTGACTTTGAAGATTTATGGTATGTTATTTTCATACGGGAACCCATCTTACTGTGCGCAGCTCTGGAAAACCGGGCGTGTCGCGTATGAAGACACATGAAGATCATTAATTTTCTCCATATTATGATGAATCCTGTCATTATGAGGCTAGCTTTCTGAAAAACATGGCAAGATAATCTTCAGTAATAAGCCTAAACTAAAAATCATTAAAGCCATGCACGAGCTTGATTCCTAGCTTATTTACATCTCGCTGGCTGGTCGCTGTTATCAGCTGATTGCTGATGGCTAATGCATTTTTTTTGTACGGAGAAGTGCAAAATATTCTAGCAATTGAAACACATGAAGGACGCAGTGCACAAGTATAATAATGTCACAAATTCAATAACCAATGGATGTGACATAAAACGTCAGCTGCACGTGATGTAAGGCTCAACGATCGCGCGTAAAATTATTCCTCGCATATCCGACTGCTGCTGTAAGGCTAAGGCACCAAGGCTAATGGGGGCGGACCCTGAGCATCATGGGTATCGCGGCAGGCCAACAAAGAGGTTTCCATCAACAAGTGTAGGGTCCTCAGAGCAAGCGAGAAGAACCCAAGACCAGTCTGGATGGCCTATGAACGATTGCTAGCATTCCGGCAGGCTGACATGTAGAACCCCGCCCAGAGCACAGGGCCCTCTAAGCAAAGAGGAATCACCCAAAACCAGCGTGCGTGAATTAATGCACCTGTGCGTTCAAGAGTACCCGGGCAGGTTCACATAAATGGCTGCAATAGGAATGAAGGATCCTCCGCAAACGAGATCAAGGGAAAAGAGTACTAGATCAATGCAGATCTAGGGCTGAGGAAACCCTACCAGAAATGTAGGGAGCCCCTCAGCATCGAGCGGGCCCTCTAATGCTGAGGGCCCCCTCAGCATCGAGCGGCTCGGTGCCTCACCTCATATGGGCCTCAGCAACAATACAAGGCCCTCCTAACAAATGGAAAGAACCTGAGACTTTTGTGAAGGGTCTCTGCGCAACTGTGTTAAACCCCGGTTTTTTTGGGGCACGGTAAGAGCGTATAGAGCATTTCGTGCGGGGGGAAAGAATCCGTGGAGGGCCCCTGATCGATCAAGAGTGCCCAAGTATGTTAGCAAATAGTGCCCCGACAGCAGCGTAGGGTGCTACGGGAAGATGCGAAGAGATCAAGGGCAACATGAACACAGCGTAACGCCTCTGGATAGCGTAATTAGCCTCAAAAGGTCTCCCACTCACCATTCTCTTAATCAGGGAAGAATTTACTTTGTCTGCTCACGGACTCTTGACTTTCGCTTGCGACCGTTCTTGGTCGCCTGAAGGCCCAAAGACGTCCAATTTTGCTGAGCTCTGCGAAAGAAAACTGCGTCCGTTCGACCGGTTATGGGCCGCTACGGAGCTTATGGGTCCCGCGGTGCACAAAGGCAGGCATGATTCCGTGCCCTCCCCCCCCCCCTCTGGTTCCACCACTGACCGGAATAGCTTGATAGCTGGGGCCCGAAAAGGATATAGAGCCATCCGCTCAAATAAAAATACCCAAGACACAATATGGGTGGTCCAGGAATAGTCGAATGTGCCCGAACTATCCAGAGGTAAGGACCCGGACGAGAGCACAGGGCCCTCCATTCAAATTACCCACACCCACGACGCAATGTGGAGGGCACCCAAACGATCGAGTGCACCCGAGCAGGTTAACCAGATAAGGTTCCCACAAGAACGTAGGACCTTCCATTCTAATACGAAGTACCCAAGATCCATTGCAGCTGGCCCCCGAGCGAGCGAATGTGCAGGAGCAGGCTATCAGAATGGGCCCCGACAAGAACGTGAGATCATCTCTGTCCTGATCTATCTTGTCTCCTATCCTGTCCTGTCCTGTCCTGTCCGATTCAGTCATGTCTTGTCCTGTTCTCCCATCTCTAGTCCTTCCCCGATTTATCTTGTCTCATGCTCTGTTTTGTATCTCAAGCCCTGTCCTGATCTATTCTGTCTCTTGTCCTGTCCTATCCTGTTCGTTCTGTTCTGCTCCCTCATCTACGGTCCCGTCCTCAAGTATCTTACATCCCGTTTTGTGCTGTCATCTTCTGCCCCGTGCTGCTATCTTTTCTATTCTGTTCTACACTGTCCTTCCCTATCTTGCCCGGGTGACAGCACGTGATGTCCTGTTACACGTCCTTTCTTTGTTTAAAATACGTCTTTATTGAACGTGCAGATTTTGTGTCTACAACAGTAGGTGCCTGGAAACAGTACGAAAACGTTTTTATTTTGGTAGCCTTCCAGCACATTTTTGCCACGAGTGGCGTTCGTATATCTACAGGAGTAAATATGTTGATCTTAGGCTCCTGCTGAGCCGGCCTGAGCACATCTCCGCTCAGTAAGACGTGAGGACGTGTACGGACTTCAAACAGCCTCACACGTATACACTGTAAGCAAGTGCACAGCCCGGGACATGGTCGACCTACGACAGAAAAAAGGGGTGGCACAAATGACCGTTTTTTCTTTATTTTCCGCAGACGTAGCAGGGGAGGATATTCGTAACTTTATAGGAAGGTGGTAATGTCAAAGCAAATAGCCTTTTGCACTGCACCTGCCGATGCCAAAAGAAAAGGCCTTTGTGCACTTGCACCAATGTGTTCCTAAGTGTTCAGGAAACGCGCTGTGGTTTGTTATGGACCATAGCACTTACCATACTTCTGCAGTGACCTAAACGTTAACGACAGTAATCTGCACATATTAGTAGCGTGTCTGCTTCCCAGTTACAGAACAATGAGGGCTTACTGCGCGAAACGTCAGAGTCGGGCTCAGCACCCGCGGCTGAGAGTGTGCTGAGTTCTTTGCAAGTGCTTTTGTATGTGCTGGATTGAGAGCTGCCGGGAAATGACCTGCTAACTTCGGACAGAAAAACAATTGCGAAATGTTTTGTGCTGCATGCTTGGATCCACGCTTAGCTGGGGCGCACGTGGCTGAACTAAAGGCGGTGCGCATTCTCGAGTCGGCGGCATCTGGAGCACGCAACAAATCCAACAATCCGTGACTGCATCTCCGACAATTAGATGAACGAAACAATTGCCATTGTCTTCTGGATATCGACAACCAATGGCGCCAGTTAATTGGCCCCTCTGATCGTCATCGGTGGTCTTCAGCTTGGCCGGACCGGCGCGGTTGACGCCAGGTACGCCTGCTCAGCCGTTCGCCTGCACAGGCCCTGGGCTGCTGGGTCGAGCGCTGTGGACGGCGAGGCCAGCCCGGCGGGGCGGAGGCCAGGACGCGCTAACGGACCGCGGGAAACTAACAAAGCACGAGCAGGCGAAGAGGCTCGTTCATGAAGTTTCTGGAGGGAATACCTTGCCTTCCGAGCTTCTCACAGGCACTTCCCACCGTTCTCAGTCTTCTTCGCTCATCGGCAACTCATTCATTTCCCAATTCCCACCAGGGCCTTTGTCGCGCTTACAGATCCCATTTTACCCTGACATTCGTTTCCCTGTCACCAGCTGTCAATCCAACACCCCCAGGCGTTCCGAATTCGTGAATGGTGCAGCATCTTAAGAATCATTCGCCACCGGCCTGGACGACAGCGTCAAAGCCGCGGCTGCTTTGTCCGACCAAATGTGGTCAGCGGTGCTCCGCCACAACAATAAACCAGATGCGTCCTGTTCCGGCCACATCGGTATAATGACGTCGCTCCCATGCCCCGGCGCAACGTCTTCACCGGCCATAGGCGGTGTTTTTGTGCGGGCGACTTTATTTACCTTTCTGCGGGAGTTCAACCAACCAGCAAGTGCGCACGCGGCGGACAAAAAAGCTTATAGTAGGCAGCAAAAACGTGCCTGGCGGTTGCCCGGCCGTCTGCGGCGGCTGTGTTTATGTGCGTGGCCGGGCTGTAATGAAATCCGGTCGGCCCCGGCAGCGGGTGACCGCCGGCGCCGGAAGCAGCGGCCAATCTCGGCTGGGCGGGGGCCGTGACGCCGACTGCAGCCATGCTCCAGTCGTCCGCGGCCCGGCTGCCCGGCCAGGTCGCCGCTCCGGCCGCCGCGGCGCCGCCCGGCCGCTAGCGTGTTTGCACTTCCGCCAGCCGGCACGGAACGGTCAGCCGCACCGATCCCAGACCACGTGACAGAACAGAGTGGCGCCGCCGAACTTAACACCTAGCAAATGTGCAGGTTAAGCTGAAAAACTTGCAGCTGGTTATTTTTTTTTCAAGAAACACGTGTTTCGCTTACAGCAGCGCCATTCAGCTGCAATTGTTGTGACGAAGAAAGTCGATAAACTGATTTCAACAGACCATGCCCAAGTGTGCTAAAACACTTAACCCTACTACAAAGTATGTATGTGACGCCTCGGAATAAGCGAAATGGGATGCAGCAACCGCGCTGGTCATCCTTTGCTCTCATCTCACCATCCCTGTTACTTCACAAGGATAGCCGCATCACTACACCGGAACCGTGCCGTAAGGAATACCGCTCTCGGTCGGAGTGAGCTCTTCACTATTGGTCACGGCGACCACTCGCTCCGCCGTAGCCCTGTGCCGCGCACCAGCCCTGCTCGGTCATGGAAGTCTGCTGGCCCCGCAGCCCAGCCAGAAAAGAGCTGCAGCCGTCCCACGCCCTTTCGGCAAACGGCGGCCGCGTGAGTGCGTGTGCGTTCCCGCCGCCTGGCGACCAGGTGCTAACAACTCAGCCTCCGGAGCCGTTGGCCGCTCTCCGAACCTAATTAGCGGACAAATACAGACGGGCTGGCGGCGGTGCGCTGCCGGCAGCCCACCATCTATCAAGGGCCACTGAGAACGCTGCCGCCATTATCAGACACGCAGCACGCCGGAAAAAAGCACGCGCCGCGCGCGCTACCGGGAGTTCATCGGTCGCCCTGGCGCGCGACCCCCGACCCCGGCGACCCGGCCGATCGCCAGCTGACCCCTGCCCCCAGGGCCGCCCATTAACGTGGCCTCAGGGCCGCCGTTAGCACAGGCCGTAACAAAAGCCCGGTCTGCACCGTGCGTTGGTCGTTGCCTGACTGAGTGATGCTCAAATGAGGGAATGAGTGACGACAGTGAATGTAGCTCATCAGGAGCATGGTGCGCCTCAGCCCTCGCTGCCGTTTTCAAATATTTCACCACAGCGAGTTCATCGAGGGTTCAAAAAACAGAAAGAAGAAATTCCTGTCGTCAGTCAAACGCGGACTTTATCTGAGATGTCTTATTGTACGCTGTTTTCGTTGCATCTGCTTTACCCAAAGTGACAACTCGCCATGTTTACGTGCAAGTGCGGCGACCCAACCGACCCTCACTGACAGTAGCCATCACTGCGCGCAATAGTGGGCTGCCGTCTGACAGACGGCGGTGGCCGGCAAGTGAATGAACTTGTCGGCGCAAGCGGTGAGAACGTCCCCACGTGGGAGCGTACCACCGCCGGGAACACCCGACGCATTAAAGCGCCGAACGCGACCGCCGAGCCGCCGAGCGCAGCAGCGCCGGGCGCGACCGCCGAGCCACGGAGCGCGACCGCCGAGCCACCGATCGCGACCGCCGAGCCACCGAGAGCAGCAGCGCCGCGCGCAACCGCAGAGCCACCGAGCGCAGCAGCGCCGGACGCGACCGCCGAGCCACCGAAGCAGCAGCGCCGGGCGCGACCGCCGAGCACGGAGCGCAGCAGCGCCGGACGCGACCGCCGAGCCACGGAGCGCGACCGCCGAGCCGCCGAGCGCAGCAGCGCCGCTCGCGACCGCCGAGCCACCGAGCGCAGCAGCGCCGGACGCGACCGCCGAGCCACCGATCGCGACCGCCGAGCCACCGAGAGCAGCAGCGCCGGGCGCGACCGCCGAGCCACCCGCCTCGCTGCCGAGACAGCACCGGCTGCGGTCGCGGGGCCGCCGCCTGGGGTACGCCTCTGGGAAGGTAGTCTGGCGCCGGCGGGGTGTGGGGCGGACTCTGCTGGAGGTCCGCAACTGGTTGTAATGCCGGAGTGGACTCGAGCCGTCATTAAGGTCTTGTCTCTTGAGGAGTGCATCGAGGTCACTTCACTGGAGAGCAGGCTTGGTTGATTACGCACTACGAACTATCGATACACTGTGTTTCGATGGAACAAAGAACGGCTGCAAATTATCGACACACAGGATGTCGACGTTCAAAAACGTCGACGTATACAATTTGACGCATAACACTCAGCAAAATATTGTTTCCGCCTAATGGGGACACGCAGGCCGTCGGCTTTGCAGGACATTGACAGGCAAAACACCGATGCCTTAAAATATCGAAACGTAACATATCGACATTGAAAAGATCAACATGCAAGTTCTTAGTCACAGCTGTTCGGGGCGCGGGCCAAAGAACGACTGAACCAAAAATGAGTCGGATCCGGTTCACCTAAAGCGCTGTGTGTGTTTTTTGCTTGTGATTGTCTGATAGTGTATCTATGCTATGTTCCTCCAGCATACGGACTATTGACTACAAGACATAAATAGTTTGACAAAGCGTGTTCAGCACGAATAGTATGCATAAGTTCGAGCTGTGTGCACGTCGATTTTTGCAACTACTAACTGCTCGGCGAGTCTCACTTAATGGGATATACCATTATGCACCTTTCACTTATTGTTTGGTGAGATGCGTCTGACATGGCCAATCATGACATTTCCTGACATCCTTTTCAACAGCTCAGACTTTCTACTAAAAGTAGCCGCTCCGGAAAGAGAAATCTCCTTGGACTACCTGATCGCCACTAAGAAAGTAATAATTTTCATTTGCCTTGCTTTCTTCGACGTGTGTTCGGTATTAGTACTTTTTGCAATACGAAGATACAAAAGCTTGGAACACTTTTTAGGAAAAATATATACAAACTTGATGCTATTATCACACAAGCTTAACGAAACGTTATGCTATTGCTTTGTTTTCTCCCCTAGCGTTTAGTACAGTGGTTCTTTTGGAAACGCACTTTCGCTTTGTGAAACAGAATATCACATGGCCTACAGCGACGCACTGTTTGAAACTTCAACTGATACGCTTCTCGGTAAATGGCTTTCGTTGCTCACTGTGCCAATCTCAAAGACGCATTTGTACTGACGGCATTCACACCAGAAGACGTGCCACGTTTAAGCCCACAGCGCACAATATGTGCATTACCAACAGCCCAAAAGTGTGGTACTTCCAGTTCGCAACAGCTGACGACTGTCATTAGCAGGAACCTGTAGTTGTCGCAGATAGGGCCCTGCACTTCGGAGCTTCCAAGAAAGAAAGAAGTGCAGTTCTGTGACAAAATGTTGGACAGGGTAATTTGTACTCGAAAATAATTGGATTAATCTCCTCATTGTATGTTGATGGTGCTGTAGTCGCACTACCCGAAGCTATTTAAAGAACTGGTCCCGTAACCTGTCCTGAGGTTTTCTACAGGCGATGATTTTTAGATCTGTCCGAAAGGTGAGGCACTCTATTTATAGTAGTTGCAACCTGTTGCCTCTGGCACGGATAAAAGCAAAAGTAGGGAATCTGGCTGTACCTGGCTTTCTATTAATGGAGTTCAGAAACGCTGACAACTGTTATGATAAGTGCGGACACACAGAAGAGTGCGGCACTGCGGATACAGGCTCTGGAGGGGAGGCTTCTACCCTCCGATCATGGGCTATGGAGGGAGGAGGCTTCTACCACCGGTCATGGGCTCTGGAGTGGTGGCCTCTACCTGCGATCAGCCATGCTAGGACCGTGGCCAGAATTCCAGGCCTTCGTGGAGGTGCGACGAGGCCTCTTTCGGCGCCAGTCTGGGTCTCTGAGTACAGAAGATCGCGCCATCAGTAGGAAGTATATCCGGTCTTTATGGGCTGCCCCCCTCAGCTTTTTGAAACTGCACACGAGGCCTCGGTCGTCGCTCTATTACCAGGAAGTGTTAGGTTATCGACTGGGCAGTTAGGTAGGGATCACGTTGTCAGGGGGGTATGGGTGGTCAACGTCCAAATATCGCTCACCGCCTTCGCCGCTCTCGAATCCAGCAACCAATGTGCCTGACTCCCCACCGGTTCTTAGCCAACTGAGGCCGCGTCGTATTCTGGTTTTTACTGGCTCCTTCAACAAAAAAGACCCTGGATCCTGTCCCAATGGGCAAATGTTTTACATTTTAGAGACTTGTAATATTCATATTTTGCATATGACAGAAATATGCCCATTCTTGAGCAGACGTGGGGTCTGGATCCTGATTTATGGTTCTCATTGATTCTTTTTAGAACAGAAGACCTTGGATATTGGTTTTCACTACTCATGTATGTGTACACATGTACATCTATATGTGTGCTTGCACGTGCACACATGTGAGGTACATATGCACATGAGCAGTACTCTCTCTCTCACCTCTCTCTCTCTCTCTCTCTCTATCTCTCTCTCTCTCTCTCTCTCTCTCTCTCTCTCTCTCTCTCTCTCTCTCTTCTCCTTCTCTCTCTCTCTCTCTCTCTCTCTCTCTCTCCTCTCTCTCTCTCTCTTC